>NC_083621.1:8060224-8232724 GCF_963584025.1 Labrus mixtus | reverse complement strand
TGTAACATATATACTGTAACACATATACTGTAACACATATATATACTGTAACACATACTGTAACATATATACTGTAACACATACACTGTAACACATATACTGTAACACATATACTGTAACACATGCTGTAACACATATATATACTGTAACACATATACTGTAACACATATACTGTAACATATATACTGTAACACATACTGTAACACATATATATATACTGTAACACATATACTGTAACGCAGACTGTAACACATATATATACTGTAACACATATACTGTAACACATATACTGTAACACATATACTGTAACGCATATACTGTAACACATATATACTGTAACATACTGTAACATATATACTGTAACACATATACTGTAACACATATACTGTAACATACTGTAACATATGTACTGTAACACATATACTGTAATACATATAGTGTAACACATATACTGTAACACATGTACTGTAATACATATACTGTAACATATATACATATACTGTAACACATATATACTGTAACACATATACATATACTGTAACACATATATACTGTAACACATATACATATACTGTAACACATATACTTTAATACATATACTGTAACACATATACTGTAACACATATATACTGTAACATATATACATATACTGTAACACATATACTGTAACATATATACTGTAACACATATATACTGTAACATATATACATATACTGTAACACATATACATATACTGTAACACATATACTGTAACATACATACTGTAACACATATACTGTAACATATATACATATACTGTAACACATATACATATATACTGTAACACATATACTGTAACATATATACTGTAACACATATACTGTAACATATATACAGTAACACATATACATATACTGTAACACATATACTGTAACACATATACTGTAACATATACTGTAACACATATATACTGTAACATACTGTAACATATATACTGTAACACATATACTGTAACATACTGTAACATATGTACTGTAACACATATACTGTAATACATATAGTGTAACACATATACTGTAACACATGTACTGTAATACATATACTGTAACATATATACATATACTGTAACACATATATACTGTAACACATATACATATACTGTAACACATATATACTGTAACACATATACATATACTGTAACACATATACTTTAATACATATACTGTAACACATATACTGTAACACATATATACTGTAACATATATACATATACTGTAACACATATATACTGTAACATATATACATATACTGTAACACATATACATATACTGTAACACATATACTGTAACACATATACTGTAACATATATACTGTAACACATATACTGTAACATATATACATATACTGTAACACATATACATATATACTGTAACACATATACTGTAACATATATACATATACTGTAACATATATACTGTAACACATATACTGTAACATATATACAGTAACACATATACATATACTGTAACACATAAACTGTAACACATATACTGTAACACATATACTGTAACATATACTGTAACACATATACTGTAACACATATGCTGTAACACATATACTGTAACACATATACTGTAACATACACTGTAACACATATACTGTAACATATATACTGTAACACATCATCAACATCATCATTAAGTTAGTAGGTATTCATGAAAGAGCTGGGTCTTTAGCTTTTTCTTAAAGGTGCAGAGGGACTCTGCAGATCGAATGGAGTTTGTAAGTTCATTCCACCACCGGGGGGCAACAGAGGAGAAGAGTCTAGTCAGAGACTTAGGACCCTGTTGTGAAGGTTGGATCAGACGCTTTTCATTGGCAGAGCGTAGTGGGCGGGAGGGAGTGTAGACCTGGATGAGAGAGTTAAAGTAAGGAGGAGCCATTTTTGTAAGCGAGCAGCAGAGTTTTAAATTTGATGCGAGCAGTAACTGGGAGCCAATGTAAGGAGATGAACAGCAGAGTGACATGTGCTCTTTTAGGAAGGTTGAAGACCAGTCGTGCTGCTGCATTTTGTATCATTTGCAGAGGTTTGATAGTGCATGTAGGAACACCTGCCAGTAGAGAGTTGCAATAGTCGATGCGTGATATCACAAGAGCCTGTACCAGGAGCTGTGTAGCGTGTTCTGACAGGTAAGGTCTGATCTTCCTGATGTTGTACAGGGCAAATCAACATGACCGGGCAATCGAGGCTACTTGAACCTTAAAAGTTAGCTGGTCATGACACCCAGGTTCCGGGCAGACTTTGTGGGCATGAGTTTGGTTGTTCCAAGCTGGATATTGATCTGTGGTTGCATAGAGGGACTGGCTGGGATCACAATGAGCTCAGTCTTTGAAAGATTGAGTTGAAGGTGCCGTTCATTCATCCATTTAGAGATATCAGCAAGACATGACGAGATTCTTGCTGAGAATGTAACATCGTCTGGCTGGAATGACAGGAAGAGCGGGGTATCGTCAGCATAGCAGTGGTATGAGATGTGCGTCATTATTCACAATGATACAATGCAATTAGAGAGCGAGAAAGCGCCATCCCATTATGAAAGCTTTGGCAGAATATCACTGTACAACTTCAGAGCCAAGGTATTTACAATACAGTATATTTGTCAGTTTCCCCTACCCGTACACCTCTTTATAAGACACATAAATTCACAACCTTAACAAAGAATTGTGGTTTTAAACAGAAAAAAATAACTTACTTTATATGAACAAATGAAGAGAAATGTGAATCATTTTTGCCTGCAGTATGCTAAAGACTGAGTTTTCCATTTCTTGCTTCTTTAGTAGAAATGAATACATTATTTCCTTTCCAGGGTTATATTAACCTCACGGATCCAAGATGGACTCTTCCAGACCTGAAGGTGCACAAAAGAAAAAATTCCACATCCTTGGCAGTGATGGACCTGACTGAGATTGTGACGAAAGAGGAGTCAGACAATTTGCCTCCAGACTACTGTCAAATTAAGGAAGACAGTAAAAATAAAATTCATACTTTAAACGAACAAGATTTTAACATACAGAAGAGCCCTTCAAGTGACTCAACTGCACTACAGGAAGACTGTTTGAACCTAAAGCAGAGGCAGATATGTTTGGATTCTCAAAGCCACCAAAAGCAGACCACCAAAGAAAATAATTGTGTGCCAACTATAAAATTAAAATGGATGCCTTTTCATGAAACTCATGTTAAAGACCTGAAGATGCCAAGACGTTCTGTATCCTTAACCAAAGATCCTATGCAAATGTCACCGAACTTTATTCAACAAGGTATTACCAGTGAAACACCAGAGTGCAGCAAAGATCTGAGGACAACTTCTGCATCAAATAGTCTCCGCACAGAACCCCTACTGGACAATTCACTTTCTCAGACTATTATTTCTCCTGTCAGAAAAAAACAAGAAGAACTTCCAAGCAAGCCGTTAAATGTTGAAATATCTCAGCGTGTACGGAGCCCTACTGACTTTGCCTTCGGAGATTCGAGGGAGAACAGCACTTTTGACACAAGGGATGACCTTTGCTCAGATATTTTTATTGACTCTTCATCAGTCCCCTTTTCACCTTTTAAAAAAACACATGATCCCTTTCAAAGTCAGGTCCTCTCCTCTGATCCAGAAAAACTGATATCAGATAAAGCAGACTCTGCACAAAGTGTTCTCTCTAATCACTCACCCCTCTACTCTACTGCTACCGGACTGAACCTTTCTGAGCCCACTGACCTCAACTGTCTGCCCAAAACAAGCCCCCAAACTCTGAACTTCAAGAGCGAAGTTGACGCAGCGCCCACCTCTGGTTATACACCAGCTGAGAATATGTGTAAATGGCAAATGGAGACGGTTAAGGTTGATGAGGCATCAAACAGTTCTGACCTCCTGGGCTGGAGCATCCCCTGTGAACCTCTTTTGTCTGTGCCTAAAACTGATGACATGGATAGCGGATCTGGGAGCTGGCAATATGAACAGGATCGAGGCATTGATAGCCCAATGCCTTATACTTGGCAAGAGGTAAACACAGAGAGCAGATTTGATGAGGACTTCAGGGCAGCCAGTCGTGACGACAGACATTTTGTGTGCCCAGTTACACTCAAGAAAATAATGTCTGGACCAGCTCCAGCCTTGGTGAGACACATTTCTAAAGCTTTCAGCTATTCACAACCTTAAGAATCCTGCTGTCCGCTTTGAGATCTTAAAGTATGGTGGGGTTCACCCATACGTCTAATTGCACAACTCTGATCTTGGGCAAAATCGAGCCCAACATCTGGTCTATAATTGTCAATACATGTCTATTTCATAATTTGTAAAATTCAATATAAACGTAAGCCTAGGGCATTGCATTGAAACTAAATTATTTACCCACCAACAAACAGTTCAAATTGAAAAACCCACACTTTGGGAATCACTGCTCTAGAGTTTTATACTTTTCTGTCACAGTTGTTACTTTTCTGTCACACTCGTTACTATTAAATGTGAAGGTATGCTAGGCTGAATGCGTGGCATGTTTTTCTTTTCTTTTCTTTGTTTAGACGGTTGAGAAAGAAGAAGGATTTAGACCTCCAAAATTGCTATGTCGTCAGAGCCTGAGCCTGGTTTACAGTACCATTGATGAGAACTACCCAGAGGGCACTTTGCAGCTCCTGTCTGACCTTCTACAGCCTGGTTTCTACCCTCCCAAGGATATCACAGTCCACCTGATGAATGGCATTCTGCTCGACCCAAAGTGTCCTTATCATCTGTGTGTGCAGGCCTTTAGTCTGCTGATGAGGACACAGAGGTGAGGAAACCACAAAAAGAAGAGTTTATAGTCACGTTTTTATTTTCTAGCCTTTAACCATCCAACTCCCTTTCTGTCTTTGAATTCAAATTAAAACTGCTTTCTATTTTGCAGACATCACATTGTGGATAAATCGAGAGTTCCATGGGATTGGGAGTTGTTGACCACATGCATGATTAATCCGGTAAAACAATCTATTAATGTACACTAGGTAATATAAAACAATACCATTAGTGTTGTTTTACTAAACTATATGAATGGGATTTTGGTTGTGAAATTGTAGAATCTAAATGGTGTTAAATGTTCTGCTCTAATTGGTCGATTTACAGTGAAGTTGCAATTTCAGAGCTCATTTGAACTCTTATATTGTAGGTACATTAATCACAAATTTGCTTTCTTGTTTTTGTATTCACAGTGGGATTTTTGCAGAGATTTTCTTCTGTGTCAGTTTCATCAGAAAGATGTCATTCTCCAAATATTTAAGCATTGCTGATATTGTCAATTACAAAAAGAAAAATTAGATCTTTGTTTCGGTCAGTCTCACTTAACAGCCTATCTGTGCTCCTTTTGCTTCTGCAGGACAACATGAAGAGACATCAGATTGACGTCGTGCGCATGCTCCTGGAGTATGTTGTGCAGACTTTGGAGGATGACTTCAAGGCCAAACATTCTTCCTCTACCCTACAACACTCCATCGCGAAGGCAACACTGTCATGTGATAAGCAGTTCTCTCGTGTCAAGTGAGTTTGGTTAACAGGGGTCTGTAAAGCATGAAACGCTGCCAATCATAAAAGTATTCTGCTCTTTATTCAACAGTCTTTATTTACAATGTTAGGAAATACAAACATTTCTTGGGTATTGCTTTGAACGGGTAGGTGTTTGTATTTTCTATTATTTTTTTAACCAAAAAGCAAACATTATTCAGAGAGTGTTTAATTCAGAGGATCAGATCCTCTGGGGGACAGTCTACCTCCCCCCACCCCCTTGCTCTCTATCCCTCTTCCTGCATCTTATCCCATCTCTCCCCCTATCCCTTTCCAAGCCCGGCGCAGTCTAGGCCTGTGAAGACTGTTTCGTCATGAGCCGGGGATCCGGCCGAAGATTTCTGCCTTTTAATAAGGCAGTTTTTTCTTACCATTGTAACTTTTGCTGCTTTGCTAAAGTGCTCATGATGGATAGGCCGGATCTTTGTAACATAACAATGAGTAAGGTCTTTTACCTGCTTCTTGTAAAGTGTCTCAAGATAACACTTGTTATGAGTTGACGCTATACAAATAAAAATTGATTGATTGATCAAAATGTCTGAGCTGCTAACACCATTGCAATTACATAATTCCTCTGTGTGGCTTAAGAGTGACATCCCATATTAAATACATTAGTACATAGTATTATGTTACATGCCATTAAATGTTTGCTGAAAACACCATCCCTTTCATGTGTATAAAACTTTTTTATACACATGAAATTACACTTTTTGTAAAACCAGTATCAGTTGATTGGAAGCTGTACAATTGAAGCTAACCCACATAATTGTAAGCTCTCTTCATCATAACATGTACAATAAAATGTAACTTTTGTTTTCTTGTTCAAACATATTTTAAGACATGGATAATAATTTCTATGTGTTTTTATTTTAAAATCATCTTTTATTAAAGTAAAATATTTGTATGTTTTATAGGGATGTCATCAAGTGGCTCTTCACAGCCATCATGAAATCAACAGAGAATGGAGAGAGTAGAGAAGCAGCCAGAGAAAGAGATGAACAAATCAGGTAATAACAAACCCAAAATATATATCTTATTTTTAAGAAGTTTTTTTTTTTTTTTTAGTTTTTGCTTGGGCAGAAGAATGATTTCTTAATGTATATTTTGGAAATAGAAGGTTATATTATTGTTTGTGTTCAATGGTCTTCTTCATATTCCATTTCTTTCATCTTTACTCCCCTGCAGAATCATCTACATCCTCCAGAGGATGCTGTCCTTGGCTCTGGAGGTGGACCACTCTCCAGCTCTCACCTCTGCCAAACTGTCCCAGGAGCTATTCCATATGCTCATTGGCAGTGTGCCCATACGAGCACACAGGTGAGGTGGCGAGATAAGGTTTTATATTTGCCATTTAAGTTCCTATCAAAACAAATCAGACAATATGACATTGCTTGTATTTATGAACCATTCTTTTGCCTTGACAAAAGGAAATCTTAAACCTATTTAATCAATTTAGAAATAACCTTTGTAATGAATCAATGTACCAATTCAGAATAAACCACTGAAAGAAATTTGTCACTGGCAAAATCTGCTGCAGGTCACTGTTGACTAATCTGTTTCTGACAACCAGGATGTTGTTGCTGGAGTGCCTGCAGAGTAAACTGCTGAGATGTAAGCTGTTGGAACATCTGTTGGACTATGCTTGCCCACTCAAAGTCTCTCTACCCATGTCGCTCAGTCTTTTGCTGCATTTTCTGAAGCACTGCACTCTGGATCCTGACCCAATGGTGAATATCTCTCTTGTATCATGTTTTCATCTTTGTCTTATTGTCTTCTTCCATTTCTCAATTAAGAAATTGTTAAGATTATTTAACTAAAAGCTTAATGGAAAGGTTTTCAACAACATGTGACTGTTCAATACAATTGATCGATGATTGAATTTACTAGGACGGAACTGAAAGGTGGAAGAGGTGGGAAGAGTTGGTCCATCTTCTCTGGATGTTGCTGCTCAGCTACAACAAAGCAATGAAAGGTGAGATGTGGTACAGTAGAAGAAAAGGGTGCCTTGAGGATGTAGTTGCTGCAGCTGCCAAAGTCATGCTGAACTGCTCCACATTTGTTGTCATTATCCCCTTTACACATGTATTTACATGTATTAATTTAGCTGCATGTTCGTTGATTGTAGTCCAGGGGATCCACTTTCTGGATTTTTTGCCTTGTGATCCATGAAACCCAGTATTAAAACATTTAAATGCTGATAGAAGGAAATTTCAAATTGTGCTGCTTTCACATTAATTCTGTCAAATTGAAGAGAGCATCAGATTTAAAAAATTTATCAATAAATTTTGGTGGCAGTCTCAGAATTATCAATGGTCATTACACACAGCACCATTAGCTCCCTGGTTTTTCACTGCAATCTAAAACAGAGGTAATAATGTCGAGCCTATCAAGTTTAAATTCAACAACTTTATTGACTAATTCAACTCTTCCTTCTGCCAGGAGGCAGACAGTGCTCAGAGCCTTTGGGAAACCTCAACTTCAGTGTCTGCAATATGTGGTGTGTGACTATAAAGGATTGTACTGAACTGTTTAATGGAGTCTTTTTCTACAACGGTGATGGAAGGAGGGGAAAGCTGGAGTTCTTATTTTAGTTTAAAAACAACTCACAAGAACTCTACTGTCTTGTCGTTTCCCCCACGCTTTCCTCTTCAGGCTAGGCAATATGGCCTAAGAATAAAATCTCAGATTTTTTCGTACCAAACTCAATTTCCAGTTTGAATAGATTTTTTTCTTCTTAAAAAAAGAAGGTAGCAGGTAAGTTTAGGAGTGGATACAATTCATCATTTAGACACAATTCAAACCGACGAATATGACGGACGTGGATGTAGTGGCAAAGAACATAAAATATGATCATTGTGAGGCAAAATGGCACACGGATAAAGGTTATTCCAAAACGGGGGTGAAGCACCAGCGGTTAGCTTGTGCTAGCATGCGGTAGATTGCATTGTAGGCACATGGAGTAAACGGACACACTAATTCCTACAGTGAGTGTGTGCTTCTGGACCCAGGGGAAAAGGCCCAGTTTGAATGTTGTATTAACAAGCTGCTGCAAACAATGCTCCTGACTCCACCTTTTTAAAGTGCACTATGTAGTTTCAGGCTACAGCAAAAGTTCAGCTGAGGCAGAGCAACTTCTTCAACAAAAGACTTGGCTGTTAAGCACATACATGTACATGGGGCCGATGGTTTTAGGCATGTGGATAAACCAAGGCTTTTTGACTGTATATATGGGCAGTGTGCACCATACCTTTAGTAATATACAAGACTACTGCATCAGTAATAGCTTTCCATCATGATCCTTTCTTGTCATATGTGATGCAATGGGAAAATGATATGACAAATGTTGGGTGCTTTTTAACACCTATTTGTGGGCTGTAGTGGTCTTGTGCATCTCGTTGTGAGACACATTCCTCCCACCCTGCTGCATGCCTCAGTTTGAGATGGTGAAATCAATTGTAAACTCTTCCTTAATGCTGGCAGCCATGTTGTTGTACGTGTCTCTGTAGGAAGTTAACAAGGGGGGAGGATGTGAACTACAGGCGCAGTGGAGGAAGTTAAAGCGAAAATCTAGATTTTTATTTTTAAAAATCATCCTAAACCACAAATAGAAGTTAATTGATTTCTCGTTCAGCCCCATTTCTACTTTAATTACATTATTCTCGGACTTTCACTACTCGTTTTCCTATTTGTGTGTTTCTGTCTGTCTCCTGAACTAATGAAGAAACATTTAGCACGATAACTTTCATTCATTTTTTTTATTGTGTCATTTCATTTCAAGTATGTTTGTAACAGTCTTTCGCATTTAAAATATGGTTTTAATTAATAAATGTTAATGAAAAATTCCAAAAATAAGTAAAATTACTTCACTGTCACAAGCCTAGTTTTTATTCACTCAACTTCTTCATTTCTTCTACGTAGGATATCTTTGCAGCTCAGTGGTGGAACAAAGCGGCAGGGTTGGCACGAAAGTCTACAAGCCGGATGATATGGTGTCCAAACCTGCAGTTCATGAAGCTATAAAGGCCTTTCTATCAAGATCCCAGGAAGACCTTGGCCAGGCCTTACCTCTCCATGTTGAGGAGTCCCTCACTTATCTACAGGAATACCTGCTCGATGTCTGTCAGTCCTGATTAAAAACACTTGTTGATGTTTTTTTTCCTTTCCAATCTGCACTGTGTTAATTTAATATTTATATATATTTTTTAGATTGGATTTTTAAGATTTTTTAAATAAAGGCTGGGCCTGGCTGAATTCTTGTTCTGAAATATAAATCTGTGCATCTTTGTTTCTATAAGTTACTTTCTTACTAACTAGATATATTGCCAACTCCACAATTTTCTAAACAAGCCAAAGCTACTTGAACTACTTTGTTATCCATCCGTATTATAGCCAGTCACTCATCACTTAAGGGTTATATTTACTCTGACTCAACAGCTGGTTGGACCGTCTACGAGCTGACCAATAGGATCAAGCGCTGTTATCGCCAGAGGAAAAAAAAAATCCTCACAGTCGCCATGATACAGCAGCGGAAACGAGCGAGAAGTAGCTAGAAAACAAAAGAGAACACGCAGTCGTCCTCGCGATCTGGTATGCTCTTGCAGGTAAAAAAAAAAAAAATGGAAACCTTCCTCGGAAATCTGAACCATTTCGGTCATTTCGTGGCTTTCTAACGCGTACGTTCAAAAGCGTCGCTAATTTCCCGACGACTCCAAAAAGGAAGTCGGCCAGCTTCGAATAATTGGGATATGTTAGCTGTAAGCTAGCAAGCTAACTCAAGCTAAACTAAAAAAAAAAAAAGCCCACAGTTGCTCGCAATCGCAGCGTTTCGTAGCTCTGTAAGCTCCTTTGCTCACTGTTTATCTCGCATGTCAGGTGTTCACGCCACTGGGAGCTAGCTAGCTGTAGCTAAGTAATGCGCTGTTTCGAGGCCCAGTGTCAATGCGCAAGTCAGTGCTTTGCTATTATGTAAACAACAATTACATAGCTCCTTTTAATATCACTTTGTGTCTCCAGTACGAACCAATTTGACAAGGTTATAGTTAGCCAGTTGTTAAGTGTCCCTAACTTAGCATACCCCTTTTCCATATTGACTGTTAGCATGTGAGCTAGCGTTAGCTATTTAGCGTTTGTTATGTATAGTTTTCAGCCACCTATTTAGGTTAAGCTAGGCTAATTAGCTAGCGCCTGTGTGAAGAAAATAAGCAATATTAGTTATCGGTAGCGATTTCTGCTCTTTTGTAGACTTATATTTCAACGCTGACTTATAAAGGATATACAGGTTTTTGTAAAAAACCTTGTATTCAAAGATTAAGAAGTAGAAATGTTGCAGCACGTTGCAGATTTCAGCGTTGACTATTATGTAACTCATTAAATCACAGCTTTTACATGAAGCCCTTTAAATGTTAATTGCGTTGCGTTATGACCTGTCTGTTTCAACGTACTACCTTGAAAATACTCTGATTTAAAAACGTGTTTTTTTAATGGTTGGGTTGAATGTCGTCCACGAACACGTGTACATGCGGTAGCTTCTGAAGGCTTTCCATGTAAATATCATTATCTGTTAATGTCAAGCAGGTGCATCACCTTTCAACTAGTTCACTGTGTTGTAGTGTCAGGTCAATCATTAATTAAGCATGCATTTGATGGAGTATTATGATATATTTCACCCTGGTTATGATTTATATCTAATTATGCATTTTGTTTTGTCTCTGTAGTGTTATAGGAATGCCCAAGGAAAAATATGACCCGCCGGATCCCAGGCGGATGTACACAATTATGTCAACCGAGGAGGCAGCCAACGGGAAGAAGTCATACTGGGCTGAGCTGGAAATCAGCGGTGAGTTTTTACATAGAGATCCAAGTTTCTGGATAACACAGCTCTTTCAAAATTGTACTTTTCAGTTGCATGTTTTGATGCTGACATGGTGCTTAATCATTTCAAAGGCCTTCCTCTGTCCCTATGACATGACCATTTTTTTGTATTTCTATCTTGCAGTCTACATGACAGGCACAGATAGTAGCTGGATCTGAATAAAAGAAGACATTGGCTATAAATTTAGCGCTTCACATTGTTGTCTGGTATTAGGCTGCGGTCCAGGATTGGTTTTTACCATCACTTGATCTGCCAAATATTGTCTTATTAATTTACTTAGCCCAGGAAAATGTCATTTAATACAGGTAAATGTCCATCCCAGTAGGCCTAGAGACCATGTTGAAATTTCTCCCTGTTTGGTTAGACCACCGTTCAAAATCCCAACAATAAAATGCAATTTATTATCTAAAAAAAATCCAACTTGTTGTCTTCTACCTTTGTTTATTGACTAATGGATTAATTGGTAATCCCTTTAGCTGAAGGTCACACACTTGAATTTGCAGTCTTTAAGAGAGGTCCATAAAAATCAGAGCACCTCAGATTTAAAGTGGTAGTCACAATCCTCTTGGCTCATGCATGATTGTCTATTTGTCAAATACTTTTTTCTGAAATTAATATAGTCCTAGAGTTATGTTAATTTATTATTTTCAACATCGTAAAATCGTTTAACTCTTATAGACCTATCACACCAATTAGTATACTGAAGCTATTCCTCTGTTTTCAAGGCATTTAAAGTTTGATACTTGGACTTAATTCTCGTGTGTCTGTCTGTCCTTCCACTGCTTCTGCAGGCCGAGTAAAGAGTCTCAGCACAGCCCTGTGGTCTCTCACCCACCTCACTGCCCTGCACCTCAGTGACAACTCTTTGTCACGTATCCCGCCAGACATTGCCAAACTACACAACCTGGTATACCTGGATCTCTCATCCAATAAGATCAGGAGCCTGCCGTCAGAGCTCGGTAACATGGTGTCTCTCAGGTGAGGGCTTTAAGAATCCTTTTGTGAGTGGAATGGAAAGAAGTAGCTGTCATGGAATTTAGGTTTGGCAATCACAGATGTACATAGGTGCCACTTATTACATTATACACTGTTAGTTTTTCTTGATCTCATTGATCGTCTTCTGCCATTTGATATGATTTTATAATCTACAAGCCTATCTAATTTAAATATGTCAGTTAAATGTAAGAAGTTGCCATTAGCATTATGTCAAGAGTTGACAAGTACCGGTACGTGTTGTGTTTGAAAACAAATACAAATACACACAGGCTGGTTCTTGATGATCAAATCCCCCTGTATCCTCCACAGGGAACTGCTTTTAAATAACAACCAGTTGCGGGTTCTGCCATTTGAATTGGGGAAACTGTTTCAGTTACAAACACTGGGGTTGAAAGGTGAGTGCCTTATCAATGATTTCTGTAGCCATTCTAGCCCTGAAATCCCATTGTTCTCTTAGCAGGGATTCAGCGTGGCTTGCTTTTCCATTAACAGGAAACCCACTTGCACAAGAAATTATGAGCCTCTACCAGGAACCTGATGGCACGCGGAGACTGCTCAACTACTTGTTAGACAATCTGGCAGGGGCTATCAAGCGCAGTGAGTCCACCTCCACCCCTCTCCAATATTTTAAGACTTGAATCTCATATTGCCCCTTTTCCCCCCTGAGTGATAGGTTCATCTGTTAACACTTAAGATGGGGACATGCATAGCTTATTTGCCCCTAACATTGTTGAAGTCATTGTGTGGCATCTGTGTTCATGTCCTCTTCCATACTGAACCACTTTCTTCCCTTTGCTCAGTACCAACAGAGCAGCCCCCAGCTCGGTCATGGATCTCAATTCAGGAACCAGATCGAGCGCGGGATTCAGGTGAGGACAAGATACACAAAGCATGAACAGACTCATCTATATAATGAGCTATACGTGGCACATCGCATAAATATAGTCAGATTATGTATCCACAAGCATTTACTGTCAGACAATTTTTTCTCTCGACTTCTCTTTTTAATGAACATGCTGAACAGTCAAAAGATCGCATACATCAATGTATAAGAGATAATTACAGAAATAAATATATATATGTACATGCTTGTATGATTATATTTATATCAGTTTATCAAAATCAAGATGCTAGAAAGAAGATAGGATATACGCACAATATTTCAGTATTCTAAATTGGTTGCACATTGAACCTGATTCATACTAACAGAACCCACACTGTAGCCTTCATAAGGGACCTCCACCATTGGGAGCATTTCAACTGGTTGCTGGTGTGTTTGTGCAACCTGTCAGTTATACAACCAGAACCAGGTCTGCACAATAAATCTCTTTTATTGTTATTGCAGTATGGACATTTCCAAGAAACACATTGCAAAAGTCATTTTTGTTTGTAAGAAAACAATATTTTAGTTTTAACAAGCCATGATCTCACTCTGAATGTGTACATTAACCCTGTGTGTCACAGCCAGGCACTAATTCAATTTTGATACAATCACATGAAGCTCATGCTAGCTCTAAGCTTCCCTCAGATTTATTGGTGCCTAAAAGTGATACTTCACTTAATGAAAACTGAGATCATCATATTGGAGCTGAAGCTATGAAATGATAAGCAACAGTTAGTTTGACTGAAAACACTGCACCTTAAAATATAAACACACCAAAAAGAATTTGTGTTTGAGCTGAACTTTACTCATTTATGGACTTTTGTAAAGGCAAAAATATTTAAAAAAAAGATTTCAATGGTTGACTAGATTTGCTACAATATGGAGTAATATAAACCTAATGCTGTTCGCAATACTGAAAACAAATCAATGTTTTCTAAGTATAGACCATGAAAAGACTCCACTACAGAGCTAGATTTAAGTTTTGTCACCTAATCTTTTCGACTAGTCATTGACTACACCTTTACATACCAGAGAATCAAGTCATCATCCAGCTTCCTCATTCCTATTTCTAAAACATGTTCCTCTGTCTGTTTCTCCCTGCAGCACTGTTCTCTGTGATGTGCTACAATGTGCTGTGTGATAAATACGCCACACGACAGTTATATGGCTACTGCCCCTCCTGGGCTCTGAACTGGGAGTACAGGAAGAAATCCATCATGCAGGAGATCCTGGGCTGCAGTGCAGACATTATCAGTTTGCAGGTGAGAAATGGACGTCAAAGCATGTGTTGAAGTTTTTGCAAAAATAGCTTATCCATTTTTTAAAATCTCAATGCAATCATGGAGAGTCAGAGATGGGGTTAAAGGATAAAGGTAGCAGGACGTTTTATTTCATACATGACCCAGTCTGAGCAGCCCTGCACATGCAGATCAATAACCCTTCAAAAAATGCTCCCTTTGTGAAGCACTGTGGTCTGTGTTGAGACTGTTAACACCAACCACTGATGTTTTGGTTTTGTCATTGCACTGGAATAGGTCAGAATGTTTTCAGTCTTATAAAAGACAGTAATTAATATACAGTTTACATATTTTGTAACACTTTGTGATGCTTGTAGGTGTTTGGTGCTCTCATCTTGGTCTGTGTTGTTTGAGTTCTTCAACACAAAGAATTTAAAAAAAGTAATCTAATGAAGTTCTCCGGATAGCCTTGCCGTTTTGCCACACAGCCCATATACAGAGGTTATAGTCCTCGTCACAGCGGCCGTGGGTTCAAATCTAGCTTGGCCCTATGCTGGATGTTTCTCCTACCAACATTTCCTGTCTCTCTTCAGCTGCCCTATCCGATAACAAAAATGTCCCCTTTAAAGAAGAGAACTCATCAAATGTGTCCGTATCTCGACAGACAGGAATCATATTTTGCTCTTTAGTTTATTTTTTAGTTTGTCAGGGACTATGGACAACTTACATAAATCTCAATGAAAAAGAGGAGATGCATTACACCAGATTTAGCTGATTACCTTGATTCCATCTACAGTCCCTGGACAGGTTAGAAATCTTGAAAAGCACACAAATTCTTCTTTGAAGAATATAGGAAGAATTATTCACCTAATAAATCACCTTTTTGGATTACAAGACTGTCAGCCTATCCTGATTTCTATCCTGATGCATGTTTTGTGTTGATAACAGGAAGTTGAAACAGAACAGTACTACAACTTCTTCCTGCCTGAGCTTAAGGAGCAGGGATACGAAGGGTTCTTCAGTCCAAAGTCACGAGCCAGGACTATGTCAGAGTCGGACCGCAAGCACGTGGACGGGTGTGCAATTTTCTACAAATCGGAAAAGTATGTATCCAGAATTTAGTTGTTTATTGCCCTGTGGTGTCTGTACCTTGTTGACTTGCATTTAATGGTGTTACATTTTAAAATGTTATTTTTCCAAATCACAGGTATCACATGCTTGTAGCTCTTGGAACAAAAGAAACAGTACCAACTAAAATAAGACATAATGCATGTCAAATAGACCTGTGAATTTGCATCATTTATTTAAGCAGATTGAGCTTTCTAGAAAATTTAAATCAGTTAAATATTATAGGAAAATGGTCCTACACAAGATAATCTATATATCCTCCAATTTCCTGTCTGTGATTTGTGTTTATCATATCATTTGTATGTATTCAGCAACTTTTAGATCATTTCTTTCCATTAAGTTGTTGCATTAGAAGCCTTTCAGTCCGGTCTTATCTTACTAGAAAAAGTTTCTGTATGTTTGTAGCGTTTGAGGTGGATTGTATATTGTTTTTCTTGATGGGTCAATCAGCTGGATGGAACTACTGCTGACCTACCAAACCAACTCCATTACTTTGCAGATTTGATGGTCTATGAGGTTTTTTCTTTTTTATAGCGTGCAGATGGTGATACCAGTGCATCTAGTTAACATATGGATAAAGGGGGGCCAGATGCTGTAACATCAAAGGTGTTGATCAACATTGATTCACATCGGGATCGCAATAATTAATTTCCAAGATTCTGAATCGATTCAAAACGTCCACAAATTGACTTTTAAAAACGTATTTTCTAAAGACACAAGTCCATTTTCACTGTTAGGACTCACACTGGCCATCCGTACCGTGCCCAAGCACGCTTCAACGGACTCGGCCGCACGTCTCTCTATTTTTCTTTTTCCTAGACTCTGCCTTTTTGTAAACATAAACAACATAACATAAAGCATGCATGTGTTGTATAACGACGTTAAGTACAAGATGTAATTGTGCTTAAGCACGGATAGTCCTGACCGTGCCGGCCAGCGTGGGAATGGCGCAGCGGGGGGCCAATCATGCTTGAGTGGCAGATGGCCAGTGTGACCGCGCCCTTAGCCAGTTACGGCATGGTATACCCGCTGCTGGCATTTTCCTTCGTGCACCCTCTCCACCTTCCTTGTTACTCTGATTCAGCAGGGGGCGCGTTAGCTCTCAGGGTTGGCAATGTTATGGCTGTGTCCGACATGAAGCAGTAAGACATTCAGCCCATTATGTTTTCATTGAAGACACGCATTGGAGAGCATTTTGGATTCTGTAGTCTCCTGGGCAAGACGAAGCTTGACCCAACATATTCAATATGCAGTTTCTGCAAAATGAAAGTGAAGCACTTCAGGATGACTCAAATCCAAGCTCACTTTATATGCCACCAGCAGGAGTTACAATAACCGTAACAATTGACAACAACATCTGAATGATGCACACAGCATCACTTTATTGATCTGCCAGCCAATTCTGAACAGACAATAAGAATAACGAACTCCATCGTCTGTTTCATTTCAACAGACCTGCTCTCCTACCGCTGTGTCAAAACTTCAGATTTAATTCTGAAGTTTCTGCTAAATACTCACACTCACTCAAGCCCACAGCTTTTTATTAATATTAAAGTATTTTGAATGTTGAGGTTGGGTTGGTAACTCTATCCAGATACACTTTTTAAGATTTGGTTGAAATTGTCTTTAGGTCCTCCTGACAGACATTAATAACTCATGTGCTCTGAAAAAGGAACAAAGAAAATCTGTCATATGTAGCAGTTGTAAGCCTGTAAAAACTTTGACCAATGTCTGCACGAGGTACCAATTTGATGAACCAATCACATCTCCTTGTGTCCCTGCTCGTTCTCTACCCCTAACGGGCATTAGCCCGCACTCGAAGCGCGTCACCAACTACAGAGTTTATACTGTGAGTTTGTCACTAGCCGTAGTGAGTAGTAATACATGTCAAAATAAAACCCGACTATTTTATGATAAACACGAGCTACCGCCGCCTGCTGGCATAGATAGTTATTTTTCTCTCACGCATGCGCAGAACGTATGTGGTGGTTTGCCGTGGGCTGTAGTCTTTGCGGGGTGTTCTAGTTGCAACTTTTTGGCCAAGACAAAAGGCGACGTGAGGCGACGCCACTGGCGGCCTTCGTCACCACTAGTTCTTTGCCGTCATCGCGATGTGTCTGGGCCTTTAGTGCTCATTGATAGTTGGCCAAGTTATGCCAGAAAATCCCACTGCTTCTTCAAGATTCACACCCTCAACATTATTTTCACGCTTGACTACAAACTGAGAAACTGTTGATTGTCACTGACATCTATATAGTTTATGGTTTAGGTAATGAGTGTTGATGTTTACAGAAATCTTAACGTTAGACTTTGTTTAGACAACAGTTAATTTCACATTAAAGGTTAAAGACCTGAGTGTTTGATGCTAAAGAGTGGAGGGCTGATTATTGTAAGGACCTCATGATATTATATGTATTACCATACTGCATGATTTACTGAACATTTAAAGTAGAGCTGAGAAAACGGCTTGTGTAAAAAAAAAAAAAAAAAAGACTTTAATTCAAAATGTCTGTTACAATTAACTAAAACAGTGTTTTCACAACACCATCATTTAAAACTTGAATATGAAACATGTCAAATTAAGCTAAATCAGTACCTGTTTAATACCTCAGGAAACAAACGCATAAGCCTTTGGCCCACAAAATAGTGAACTCTCTAGTTTTTCATTACCAGCCTACACACAATACTGCTTCAAAAACAGTCACTGAACACATACACATTCATTTGACACATTGTTTTCAGTAACACAAGACATCATGAGGAGGATTTCCCCTAAAGTTCTGTTGAAGACCCGTTATGTTTCATCTGCACACACCATGGCCTCTCTGTATCTTTCGAGGTTTCTCATCATGTTGCCATGTTTAGGACATTTCTATGTCAGTCATAGTGTAGAGAACTCAGCAATCACTACACAGGTTGAGACTGAATCAAAACATAGTGATAGGGTGACATTGTTGCCTCTCTCCTGAGTCAGTGTGTAACAGACATTTAAGTAACTTGTGCATCTTAATGAGAAGCCAAAATAACTTTACAAATATATTTTATTTCCAACCTATGATTTCTGTGACTAGCTGAAGGATTGACAGTAGGGCTGGGAATCTTTGGGTGTCTCACGATTCGATTCCGATTCTTGGGGTCACGATTAGTTCAGAATAAATTTTCGATTCAAAACGATTCTGGATTTTTTTTAATTAGTACATACTTCAGGATGTACTCCAGTCATCTGTGAGCTAATAAAGGTGGTGTGGTATTGCATGAGTGTAAGATTATACATTTTCATTATTTTAAAAGGTTTTATACTGATTGCAATAATATAAACACGCAAAGGCAAATGTTAAGAACAAAGGTAACAATGCTCTATTGAAGCCGCGTAGTTCTACGGCAAGACAGAAGGTGTTTGAAAAAAAATGATTTTTTGAAATTATGAATCGATTTAAAATCGCGGAGGACAAGAATCTCGATTTTTACATGAATGGATTTTTTTGTCCCACCTCTAATTGACAGGCTGGTTCATTAGTTCTTGAGAGCCCGACTGTTGTGAAACAATCTTAAAATAACGTCTTATTTTTTCCCTTTGCGTCTTTATTTACGCTGGCTTCACTTGGCCTGCTGCTAAAACTTCAAGTTTGAAACTGTAAAAAATCTGAAAACATGGAGTCAGACAGAAGGAGGCTCAGCAGCCTCTGTAGCTGTTCACTTCTCTGCTAGAGGTCAGCAGCCTGAGGAGACATCAGCTGCTAATGTAGAGATGTTACAGTGTCGATAAGAGAGGCTTAGGTTTTGCTCAATGAATGGGAAAATATATATAGCCTCAAATATAAAGGATTCAATTGTGACTGCTAATTGCGTTTATCATTGGTAATGTCACACTCTTCAGACTCTTGATGATGTACAGTAAATCCACTAAGTAACAGTATATATACACAGTGTATATATTTGTATATAAGTAATACATTTGAATCACTTCAAGCAACTAATATGCAAAGTAACTCTACAGGAAAATGGGCTCTAGGTAAAAATCTGTACTTGTGTTTTCCTTATTGTAGAAGGTTATCAGTTAAAGTAGTTTTTGTCTAAAACTTTAATTATGAGAAACATTTTTCAGTGTTTTAAATACATCAGCATGAAAAGTGATGAGGCTTAAGCTTCATCCAAAGAGCAGCAGGGAATCAAGCTATTCCTGCAGTGCACAGGCAGAGGAACCGTCATTGGTTTAGGTGGATACTATTACTCGTAAAAAAAAAAACATGAAATGGTAAGAGTCTGTCTATAAGTCTATTCACATCTTTTTGTCATTCTACTGTGGAGCCATGTCATTGCTGTTATTTGGTGTTTAGAGACATGTCTGTCCTATTTAAGGTAGAAGGGGGAAGCAATCTTTATTTCCCTGTGTTAGCATTGAAATCATGTTTGCACAATGTTCTGTTTCTTCTGATTTTAAGTTGTTAGGTTTGACCTTATTGACCAAGTTTAGTTTGTATGTTTTGATTTGCCATGTTGCATTTTCTGATGTGATTACTGTTGTTGAGCTCTGTCTGTGTCCTTCTGTTTATCTCCAGGTTCAGCGCAGTGCAGAAGCACACAGTGGAGTTCAACCAGCTGGCCATGGCTAACTCCGAGGGCTCCGAGGCTATGCTGAACAGGGTTATGACAAAAGACAACATCGGGGTGGCCACACTGCTTGAGGTCCGCAAAGAGATGATGGAGGCCTCCTGTGAGTAGAAAACACATACTGATCTTTAACATTCTTCATATTAGGGTGTCTGGCTTTTCTTGTTCAGCTGTGTTTTTCTCTAAGATCTTTTTATCCTGCTAATCCTGAATTGATTTATGCCTGAATCT
Source organism: Labrus mixtus (assembly GCF_963584025.1). Lineage (NCBI taxonomy): Eukaryota > Metazoa > Chordata > Actinopteri > Labriformes > Labridae > Labrus > Labrus mixtus. The sequence continues at coordinate 8,212,204 of NC_083621.1, read as the reverse complement.
AACTGTGAAGCCGGATTAACAGGACGGGATAGTTATTGGTGTGACTGATCTTATAGCAGGGTACTCATGTCCATTTTAATAACTCCTTTTTTCACTTCTTCCTGATAACCGTTACCCTCCTTCCAGCTGGAAAGTCCCTCCATGGCATGGAGAAACAGCTGCTCCTGGTAGCCAATGCCCATATGCACTGGGACCCTGAGTACTCTGACGTCAAGCTGGTGCAGACGATGATGTTCCTGTCAGAGGTGAAGAACATCGTGGACAAGGCAACACGCAGCCTCAAGTTGTCATCGGTCTCGGGTGAGACCAACGCCATTCCACTGGTGCTGTGCGCTGACCTCAACTCTTTGCCTGACTCTGGTAAGTGGGAAGAGCTGATGGACCACAAAGAGTCAGTCTCTAAAGAAGTGGGCCTGCACTGAAGATGCTAAAACCTTATAATTGTAGTGCCATACAATATGTGAGTAGAGAACAGGAGGAGCAACACGTTTCATCATAACCTGGACAAATCAACTTTGCTTGGTCACTTTAATGTCATCACTCATTTTTAACAATGTTTAAAGATATGTTTAGTGTCCATGACGAGTCCAGTTATAGTAAGTTCTGATTAGATGAAAGCTCGCAGTCCTGTGCTCTCTGCAGGGCCTAAAGTACTCCGGCACCGTGCCAGAGCTCCGACGTTAGTGGAAAAACAAAAATAGAACAAAAATAAATACATGTGGGAATTTGTTGCGACTGCGCTTGAAGTTCGGCTCACTTGAGTTCACCTATGTCAGTAATGCAGCTCTTGTTCTCAACCCAACACACGTTACTAGCCAATCAGAAACAGTAGGGCGGGTTTTGGCAACACTCGAGCTGGGGGATCTAGCGATGTAGCACGTTATGCGAGGCGCGCCGTCTAGGTATATTTTCTGCCCATATGATCGGCATTTAAGACCATTTAACTAGTAGGTTATCGATCTCCGTCTTACGTATGTCACAGGTCTTTATGCTCTGCAGGGGACCAGAGAGATGTCCACTGCACTGTTAGGTCTTTGAATGCAAAACACAAAACTACAAACGATGTATTTTCCCGTTTTCAGAAATTAATCAAATTCTAGAGTATGTTTAAATGTTTGTTATCTAACTAGTATGTAAACAAACCAAAATATTGTCACACTAAATTATAAATCAGCTATACATAGACTAGTTGTATAAAAAAAATTGTTTCTGCAGAGCTGGAATAGTGCAAAAACACTACAACTCTCCAGTCCACATGTTTATAAAAGTATTCAAATAAATGCATTCTTTACTGTGTGAACATGTATAATGAACACTTTGTTTATAAGAAGAAAAAAAGGTTGGATCGTAACTATAAAGTTTTGCAGAAAAGGCACACATTGGTGCATAAAAACTGATCACAATGCAGGAAAATAAAAGTTCAGCGCTCAAAAGGGGCCTCACCTGTTGTATTAAACAGCAAATCATTTACTCCTGCTTTCACTATTTTGATCAGTGCTCCGCTTGAGTGTTTTGCAGTGATATTGGAAAGAGGGTGATCTCTTTGAGATGGGTGATTGTAGGACTGTTTTGTGTCACAGCTTCGGATAGTACTAACCAACAATATAGAAAATATCTGCAGTACAATTAGCAGTATGTATGCTAACAGAAGGAACAGTCTGGGCCTCTTGACTTTTTCCTGATTCTCATGAGGACACCTGTCATCTCTCCGCTCTGTCCAGGTGTTGTGGAGTACCTCAGTTCAGGTGGAGTGGACTGCACCCACAAGGACTTCAAGGAGCTTCGATACAGTGACAGTCTGACCAAATTCAACTGCAATGGCAAGAGCAGCACGTCCAATGGCAGGATTACCCACGGCTTCAAGCTAAAGACCGCCTACGAGAATGGCCTGATGCCTTACACCAACTACACCTTTGACTTTAAGGTGATTGGACTGACAGTAGAAGTTTATGACGTTGTTGGTTAAAAATGTGCTTCTAGAACACGTTCTAAGTAAATGAAGCAATACCTATCTTAAACATTACTGTTCAGTTGACCCCCCTCTTCTTCTCTCCCCAGGGTGTCATCGACTACATTTTCTACTCGAAGCCTCACCTGAACGTGCTGGGTATCTTGGGCCCCCTGGACCCCCACTGGCTTGTAGAGAACAATGTCAGCGGCTGCCCACATCCCCACATCCCCTCCGACCACTTCTCCCTCTTCGCCCAGCTGGAGCTGCTCCTGCCCAATTTGCCCCCCCAGGTCAATGGGCTCCATCTGCCTGCACGCAGGTAGTGAGTCCCTGCCGCACCACCAGGGGGAGCTGCCACCACAGCCACCCCTTTTTTTCAGCCGCCCTCCTCCCTCCCACTACCAGCTCTTCCTTCCACCACAGAGGAGGAGGAAGACAAAAAAACACAACCTGTAAAATATATTCGTACAGTGAGGTCTGGCCGACAGGGATTTCGTAAAATGTTATAGATATTCTATATTTTTTTCTTTTTTCTTTCTCTGTTTTTCTTTTTGTTCTTTTTTAACTGCTCAATTCAGTCCTGTTTGTGTATCATATTTTGTGTTTTGGACTCCCTTTTTCCTCCTGAATTCCACCCACCTACCCACTTTGCTTCTGTCTTTCAAACTAGAGGGGATGGTAGCTCATTCAGATTTGTCACATGGGGCGCTGTTTGGTTTTTAAGAGCAACAAGGAAACCTAAAAGTGTCTGAGAGGATGATATTGACCAGAAAAGCTGATAGTCTGCCTGTCTGTCTGTCCTGTATAAATCTGAAACCAGCAAAGACAGCAGACTTGTCAGTCTAAGACCTCCATCATTGGCTTTTGCATGTTTTCTCCGGTACTCTCTCAGTGGTTATATGATACAAACATTTGTTGTTGTTGGGTTAGAGCAGCTTTAGCTGGTAGTTAAACATCCCCGGAGGTGGATGTAGCGCAGCTCGCACGAGGTGAGATATCCTGCTGTCATTCAGTGGTGCTGAGGCCTTTTGTGTGGTCACGGCCTCCCATGGTGCTACAAGATAGTCTTCACCTCTGACCCTGATCCCTGCTGCATCAGCTACCAAACCCACAGATGCCTCAAAAACCAGACGTCCAAGGACTACACTTGTCTGGATTTTAGATAGGCGGTGTTCAGTGTAAAATTTGTGTAGGAAGGATATGTGAGAAACTGAGAGCAGCTACCATCCTGTTTGCAGACTGTTTTCACCCCAGCTTGTATAGATGTTAGGCTAGTCTTGTGCTTAGGAGCTCACCGTTTTTTGGTCGAGGGGACAGGGGATTTGGGCTGATGGGCAAGGCGTTGAGGGGTTTTCACAAATCTTTTCTTTGTCTTGATTGCTTTTATAGGCAGAGAGAGCGAGTCATTGCTGATACACAGGAGTAAAAAACCAGCATTCCTCTCACTGTCTGGAGTTGCCATCTGACTCCACACATGCAAGCTTACACACAGACACACACACACACACACACGCATATATAACACAGGTAATTTTGCAGGCAGATCTGTAGCACTGTCTCTTGAGGCCAGTAGTGACTTTCCCCAGCCATAAAATCCATACACGAAAAGCAGTGGTTTTTTTCACAAGTGTTTGTACAGAATAGAAATCTAGACTCAGTCTTTACATGATTGTATATGAACCACAAAAGACCTGTTTTCTGGCGTTTTTTGTACTAAGAGTAAATTATGATCAGATTTGAAAAAAAAAGCAGATTGTATTGTAAACTATGGCTAAATTTTTATCCAGTTAATGTTAAGATGAATTGATATTACCAGCTTGTACAAAAGACGTAAGAAGAGGTTGTTCAAGGCGTTCGCTGTCACTACTTTGCACTCCCTTGAGGTTAACTGTAATTAATGTATCAGTATTGTTTTGTTCTCCCCCCCCCACCCCACCCCACACTTCTCTCTGCTGTTGGTTTTGATTTGCCGGCACATTGCTGCAATTGTAAATAGACACTTGAGTAAACTTCTGCCTGTTGCTTCCCATTAACAAAGCCATTGATCCACACTGCTGCCATCAGTCCCGACAATAAGAACCCTCCAGTGATTCCACATCTGTTCATGTATAGATCTCACACTCACTCCCATTAGTGACGCGTGACCGATACAAAATCCCACCTGTATAACTAAACATTGTGCCTCACTGTAGCAGTTGTCGTTGTCTTGCACTATTTTACATTTGACGAACGCCTGAACAACCTTTTCTGCTTTTATTTTTAAATACTGTTGAGACATTTGTGAAGATTTTATGTCCTTTTATTGGTTTTTGTTAATGTTGATTTCCTTTTTTATGAGCTGTGACAATGTTATGACGATGTGTATATCCTTCCTATTCATCAAGCTCTCTAGTAATCAGGTATGCTATCTTCACCCATCCTCTCTCTTCCCCTCAAAGAACACGGAGTAGGATGTCTAATCTTTATTCAATCCACTCTTCCTGTATTGTTTTGATCCCTCTTTGTACCTTAGCACAGCTCCATGCCCAGACCCCCCCCCAAAATTCGCAGCCCCCTTGGCTCATTCCCTGGCCCTGAATTTTAAATCACCTTAAGCCTGTCTGTCACCCATGTACCCCCCCACCCCTGAACCGCCCAACCTCAGACTTTGTTGACCCGCTTTCTTACTCAAACTGTGTCCTTTAAATCCTTTTGCTCAACCACTTTGTATAGTTCTTAACCCCTCGTCATTGCAGCTATAGTGCCATCTGTGGACCCCCTACCTCTGTATGGGAAAGGTGGAGGGCCCACTTAGCTCTGCTTTGAGATGAAGGGGGGGGGGGGGGCAGTTAGCTCAGCTATTTCTCTCTCTGGAAAGCCGGACAAACACATCCCAAACAAACAAGCAAAGTCTATCAGTGGTTAACCGATTGTTTCCACAGCAATGCTTTTACACAGCTACGACGGATGATGAGCACTTATTAAATTCAGATGCAGCTCCCCTCACTCCTTGTTTCATCTTGTTAGCAAACAAAGATCTCATTACTCTAATGTATATGTTGAAAATGAAATTTTAAAAGCAAGAGGGAGGCAAGAAAATAGGAAGTGTAAGTTTAGACCTCAGATCAACGTCTCTTGTCCCGTTTCTTTCCCCCTTCATGTTTTTTAACCTTTTTTTTTTTCTTTGTTTTCCAATGGAAACCAATGTGTCCAGTTTGATTTTTTTTTTCTGAATGGCATTAGTAATGTAGTAGATTTAAAGGCTAGCTTTTTTTGTAAAGTGTGAATAAAAGATGTATCTCATGTTTCCTTTCTAAAAAGATATTGAATTGTGTTGTTGATGTGTAAATCATGAATTCTATGACGGTGTTCTGTTTGCTGCTTTGTTTAGACTTCTACGCCGATATATTTCTTTCCCCATATACTCCCCGTCACGAAACCAAATCCTCTGTAGAAACCATGAGACATTGTCTTGATGAGTTGAATGTTCCTGATGATGTCTCGTAGAATGAAGGATTGAGCGCTTATTGGAGGAAGAACAACCTGTATCATTGGTATCAGTAAAAACTTTCAGCACAGGGATATTCAGTTTTTGTTTTCTTTTTTGTTTTTTTGACTTCTCAGCTTTATGTTGGATGTTGGCACTAGCTGGAGAGTGCTGGTGCCTGTAGGTTAGGGCAGCAGAGCTGTCTTACTCATGGCTGCAGTTCAGTTCTAGAGAAAACTGTTCTGACTGGTGTAAAAACGTGTTTGTAAGACTAAGCTAACCACCTGCCGCTGTTTACTTTACTGGTCCTGTGACGATTTTGAGTACTACTAGTCCATCTTTCTATTTTTGTGCATCACAGTGGAAGTAAAATCGATTACACTAGCTAGCTACTGTTGATAGTCACTGATTCGACTCGATTCAGTCGCCCCTCCCCTTCTCATCCCTCTCCCTTGTTAAACTTCAGACTATGGCTTCAGACTGAGAATCTGGCGAATCACACGGCCGAGTTATGTCACCTTGTGAGCCTCGGCGAGTGATCACATTGTTAGCTTTGTACTTTCCCACTGTTGCATTGTGTTTCATAGTTGGCTTGTTAGGCGTAGAACGATTTCCCAGGCTGCATCTCTTTTGTAATGGTGCACACCAAAGCTGCTTGTAGTTGGGTTCTCTGTTGTAGAGCGACTTCTTTTCAACCACCACCCCAATCATAGTCTTCATGAAATGTTAGGGCTGCTAAGGAAAGCACGGTACTTTTGTCCTTTTCCTTGAATCTCACAAACACCTTATATCCATATTCCTGTTGGTTTCATTTTTGAATGCATCCTTTTTCCCCAAAAAAACTTGGCAATAATACCCAGAAACATTCAGACACATTCAGAATGGGGTTTTTTTTAAAAATATTTTACCTGGAGATAAAACAATGTAGCTATTACATCTTAAGATCTGTGGTTGTATTCTTTGTTTTGTTCTTGAACTCAACATCTTCAACCTCCTAGACCCCAAAAACCCCTTTATAGAACCATCCTCTCTTTTATCACCCATCTTGTATATTTCTCATCCACCCCTGCCGATCTAGTGTTAGTTGTTCAATGATCAGGATTGTCTTTCTGTAGTCAGCTGAGTACATATATTGATCTGTGTCACTGTGTTTATGCACTGGACCAATTATTGTTTACCATTCATGAAATACCAGCAAAAAAAAAAAAAAAAGAGAAGAATAACGACAAAACACTTGCACAATGTTGTAGAATGTCCATTAACCAAGGTGAGAAATCAAGGCAGCTGTTTTCAAATCAACACATACTGTTTTAAAAAGAAACTGAATGGTAAACAATGCTTTCTGTTCTACCCCTTAGCCGTCCTCTTGATTCTCTTTGGACTAGTTTTGTTTCTTTTGATTTTACTTCTTCCGTTTGACTACAGGTTCTGCTTGTTTCCTTTACACCTACCTATGTATTTTCCTACTTCTGGTTGAAAAATAAATTCTATATTATCTGTTTCAAGCTGTGTCACCTTTTATTCTTTGCAATGGATATTGAAAATAAATTCTATATCTGTTGTCCTTGTATTGTCTCCTTTGCTTCCTCGTCAAATTCTTTCCTCTCTCTTTATTTTACACATTGTGATGTCTTATGTTTTTGTTTTCTCCCCTCCCTTGGCCCAGTGACCTTAATAACCTTTCAAAATGGACCGAACAAGAAGACTACCATGTTGCAAACCCTCCTAAATTTGACACTTCTCCCACTGTAACAGCGGTGTTAAGTGATTTGAGAGATTCATGTGTTCAACAGCTGGTGGAGGCTGGATTACGATGTCCAATAAAGTGCAAGCTTGCAGCCTAATCAAATCAAACAGCAGTTCAATGAGCTGATGTGAATGTTTGTGTGTGTTTGGTAGCAATTAAAACCTTGGTACACTAGTGAGTGACAGACTGATGTGTTGAAGAAGCCATCTTGGTTAAAATCTCTTATCAGCAAGTACACTCCCCCACTGAAGTGTCCTTAAACAAGACACCAAAGTGTAATCCGCACCCTTTAGCCAAGTCTTACCTTTGCTTTTCCTCCAGGATGACAAGTGAAAAGTGAACATCCCATCAGGGATCAGTAAAGCCTAACGTTAACATTTAATACCTAAAATAGCCTGAGGATTACCTTTGTGTGTTCTTATTTGTAGACACACGGTGGAGCCAGAGGATCATCTCTGAACAGGCTCTGAAAACTAATCCGACCATGTCGTGTATTAAAGGAGTTACGATGCCAGGTCTGAATGGGTCTCTGATGGCTCATAACATCAGCTGGAGTGAATTTAAAGGGAGCAGGAACGGTGTGAGACGGGAAGTTTAACTGCAGACTTTAGTGGAAAGCACTGCAGGAGCTAAATAATTATCCTCTGAGATTATTTTTCAAACAGCAGTAAAGTGGAAAGGATATAAAATGCTGTAACTTGTACGTTAGTGTTTTTTATGGCTAACAATTAGAGTATAGATATTATACTTATTATTATCACACGTTTTCTAGATTTACTTTGTTCTCTACATCCAGTGTAGTTGCTACAGTATAACTCATATATTAATGTATAATAAGGTTGTCAGATAGTCTAGTGGTTGTATCCCGCACCCCGTGTAAAGGCTATAGTCCTCAAAGCCTGCGGCCGGGGTAAAACTTCGACCCTCTGTACGTCATTCCCCACTCTGCCACCTTGGTTTTACCTACTCTATGCACTGTCCTCTCTGCAATAAAGGCCTATAAAAAAAAATCTTCCAAACGATGTGTAATTAATGTCAATCAATCAATCATTATTTGTATAGCGCCAATTCATTACGAATGTTATCTTGAGACGATTTACAAAAGAGCAGACAAAATACCTTACTGAAGGTGTAAACTATTTAATTTTTTACAGTAAATAGGGCAGCAACTTCTTACATAATGGTCATTTGACAACAAGACATCAACATTGTACTAATCTATTTTTTAGGCTTTTGTATTTTTTAAAAAGGTGATTTTTGAACTTGAGAGGGATGATCAATAACAAAAAAGATCAGATCAAAATCAAGGTCAAGGTAAACTTTATTAACCCCCGAGGGGCAATTTGCTTTACATCATGCAGCCTTCGATAATATCAGAAAGTTTGCCTTGTCTGACTCAAGTGACAGACTTTCCAACAACACTAGAATCAAGCAGCCTTTAATCAATGTGGTATTTGTTGAGGTCTCTTTGTCGTGTTGGTGAATGTTACAAACTAAGTAGCCAAATGTTCTGCAGGATTTACTGGTTGCAGAACAAATTGCTGCAACAGTGCTCATGAAGTTAGCACCGACTTATTAACAGACTTTCGGGGGACGTGAGCCTCAATCTCTCCTCCGGAAAGGCGACACATGTGATAAAGTGGAAACCTGAGAGACTTGTGCTCAAGTGCAAAAAAAAACAAAAAAAAACAACAACCTTTTACAGATGTCCAGAGAGGAGACAGGAACAAACAATGATAATATAATAAGAAGTGCTGCAGAAAAACAAGATCATTAACACACACCTCAATACAGAGCCATTACTCCATTGCAGAAGTTGCATCTGAGAGGAACAAGGCTTACTTTTATTACCCTGAAGTGGACCGTGACAGCAAATATGAGTGTGCGTTCATAAGTAACCCAGGACAGGCAGCTTTAATTCCCTTAATCGGTTTAAAATGAGAGTTAGGAAGTTGGAAGAGAATATTAAAGAGTGTCCAAGAGCTCATTTTCAATCTTAAGGTCTTGAACTATTTCTGGGTTAAAAATGTTCTTTTTTCATTTGTGTTTGTGTGAGGGTGGATATCAGAGACAACAGAGGACTTTGTTGATCACTTAGGAAGAAAAGTCTTGTGGGAGAAAGAAGACAGATTCCTCTCTACTTCAGCCCAATGTTTGCAGACTATCTGTCTTGTGTTGACGTGGCAGCCCTGATTGCAAAGCCTGTAAAGTCCTTTGCAGATGTAGACTCTCTATCTCTCCTCTCTTGTTCCTGCTTGTTTTCTTCCTTCTCTATATCCACCTTTATTCCTCCTCCCCCACGCAATCATCCTCTTTTTTTTTTTTATCCTTTTCCTCTGGAAGTCTCACTAAAGTGTGTGTGTTTGTAAGTGTGTGTGTGTGTGTGTGTGTGTGTGTGTGTGTGTGTGTGTGTGTGTGTGTGTGCGCGCGCATGACTACTAGGCCAGTTGCCTGTGTGATGTGCAGCCAACTCCTCCAAACACGCTCTCGGAATACTTCTTTTGGGTTTCATGGTTGTGGATTCAAGTTGTTAAGTGCCAGAAAAGAGCACATGAAATATAGCTGTGTGTGTCTGACTGGAGCGGCTGGAGCAGACTCAGCCAACACAGCAGGCCAGCAGGCTGGGGCTGCTACTCGAACCTGAACTTTTCCTGAGAACTTTCTGGAAACTTGACCTCAGATAATCCTGAGCATAACAGAAAACCAAAACAGAGACTGAAAACAGTGAAAAGAATGCGCTGCGAATTCACCAAAGGGCTTTCAATGCAAAGGGAAAAACACCTGAGCATTTGCTGGTCTCTTAAACAGCACATGCTTGTGTCAGTGCTTGTGTGTGTTTTATTACTCTTGTTAAACCAAGGGGTGTGTTTTTGTCCTATTAGAGAGGTAGGGGGAGACCCGACAGTTATGTGTACTGGCCAGCAGCAGCGGCTTTGGAAGGAGGGTTTGTACTGTAAAACACTCTCAGTTTAACTTTAAAACAATGCATTTCCCTTTTGCCTGATTATGTGGCTTCCCTGAATTATCACAAGTGTGTTTGAGTTCAAACAATCTGATTGAGTATCACTGAGCTCTAGAAAACAAGTTCTTCCGTTGCTTTTTTTCTACACTGGGATGTTTTTCCTCCATAGCTGGAGCTTTTTAGTCTGGCACTCTCATCTTTTCCGCCTACTCTGCTTTTATATGTCGGCAAACTAACTGTACAATACATAAACTGAAGATTTACACCATCAACTCTACTCTTTCAGTTCTGGGCGATGAAGTTCAGCTTGTGTTAAGCAGTGCTGAAACTTAGTTTTCCCTCAAGCCTTTGAGTAGCAGTTAGCGAACACCCTGTAGTTCTCGACAGCTCCACTAAACTCAACCTAGCCTCTCCAAGGGAATTAACTTGACTCTACCTCACCTTGTGTTGGAAGACATTATAATACGATTACATGCATGGAAAAAAAAAGTCAGTCTTCTCCTTTTCTGAGCTTGTTTGTTTTTGTAGGCAAAGTTGAGGATCAAATACGGACGGTAGATTCTACTTCTAGTTAAACAAACTTCTCTTGGATGTTTCACAGTGTGTTGTGTTGGTGGTTCAGGGCTGTTTCCTGTAAGATCAGGGTGGCCATGTGGCACCTTGGACGGATGAGATGTACTAAGTGATGTCACCTGTTGCCAGTGTGAGCTAAGGTTTAACAGCGCCAGGGAACAGAACATTTTCCAAGGTGTAGCTCGAGCTGATATCTAACTGCTGCAGTCCATGTGGAGAAGATCCTTCTTAAAAAAAAACCCAAATCCTGTCCAGTTCTCTTTGCCAGTCCTTTTATTTTGACTCATCCGACGATCCAACGGCCGCTGAGTTTTATTGTTATGGTTTGGGACAAGCTCCCTGAAATATATTTTAAGACGTCATGTGCTGTTTTTGTCATAAGTCATAAAACTGTGCAGTAAAATGTCTGCGCAAGGCAGAAAGGCTCAAAACATGAGCATGTTTCCTTCCCGGATTTCGAGCTCAGTATTTGTTCAAACATTTTCTGCAGTCTCATACGATTTAAATAATACTGTTCTGATGATCAACTCAAGTGCCACTGCAGCTACTCCTGATGAAAGTTATGAAAAGGGCCTCCTTTATGCTACAAAAACAATATTAATGGAGTCCCAGCACTGAATGAAACAATAACATAGGGCTGCCAGTAAATGAGGATTTCTGACAGAAGCTATTTTATTAAATTGTACGATTTGTAACCACAAAAAAAGGAAAGTAATGAAACCTTGAATTACATAACTATAGTTGTGGGGAGACATCATGAAATGAAAAATTTAAACGAATGTGATCACAACAGTGAATTGGATGAAACTTGTTTGATATGAATTTTAAGATGATTAATGCAACCTTGAATTACATAATGGTCACATGACAGACAGACAGCGAGACAGACAGACAGACAGACAGACAGGCAGAGAGAGAGTTAGAGTTTATTTTGTGGTTAAAATGTGAGAGGTCAAATGATGGGACAATTGTTCATGATTAATTATTTTGTAGTTTTTATTTGCACGGTTGAAGACTTGCCATAACTCTAAGGGGGGAGGGGGTTGCAAATGTATAATGTGAGGCTGGTAAGAGGCTCAGTGCTATGCGATGGCCTTCCTGGCTCTTCAGGGTTGAACTACCTCCACTCACTGTTTAGGATGAGTAGAGGTCTAAATATATAAGCCTTAAATTAAAAGTGTACATTTGACTTTGCTCTGTTTTTTTCCCCTCCACTGTATCTGTTTCTCTCTGTCTTTGTCAGTAACTCTCGTAGCATGGAGATGATGGGGACTGCTCACAGTGCGATGAAGCAGGGTCACAACCCCCTCGTCTTACTCCAGTGAGCAGCTTCATATGACACCCTTTCCCGCCCTCTCTCTCTCCCTCACTGTGTCTCCCATGTTGGCAGTGCTAATTGTTCTCAGGGCCGGGGAGCATTCGTCTGTCACTCGAGGCCTGTAGAAACTCATTTGTGGGTCACAGGCTCCGGCAAAGACTGGAGAAGAGTGTGACAGCTCCTGTATGACTGTGTATGTGTGTGTTTCCACATGAATTAAAGAGGAGTTTGGGACAGCTGGAGGAGCCCTGCTTCAGGTAAACATAAAGGCATGATTTAAGCACTACATGAAGAAAGAAAAATGATAATAAATTAAGGATATTACAATGAACAAATGTTAAAAAGCAGAAATGTCTATGAATGTGTATTTCACCTGAATGGAAGAAAAGTGAGCACTGCTTATCACTTTGATAAACTTCACTGGGCAAGGAATAGTTTGACATTTTGGAAAACACGCTCGGCCTACTTCTTGTTTATGTCTAAAACAAGACCTAAAATCTAAAGGCTAACTTATTGTTCTGCCTGAAAGTGCTAAGAGACATCAGGTCTCATGAGACAAGAAAGTTGATACAAAAAAAGGATTTGGAGTTAAGAAAGGACCTCTGAGATCGTGTTAAACTTTCATATTGATGTGTTTGAAGAGAATATAGCTTAATTGAAGTGGTGAACAGTACTTTACTTAAGTAGCCTACATCTTGTAAGTATCTGTACTTTCGAATTGTACTTTTTGGAGGGAATTCATGACTCTTTTCCACTACATTTGAAAGACAAATATTGTACCTTTGATTCAACTACATTTGAATTTTCTCGTTGCAAGCTACTTTTGCTCTGAAGTTAGCTGAGCAATGTTCTTGTTTTTTTCTAAAATCAGACCCGAAAGACAATAAACTGTGTTTGCTTAGTTCTGCTTTTGGTTGTCTATGTGGTGTTGTCATGTATCCTAACGCGGTGCATCTCCAAGGTTAAACTTGGAGCTCAGATCAGGCAGTTAATTTAGTGGTGGTAATAATATGGCAGAGAAGGAGGACGATTGTCCCCCTGAAGCCCATGTCTCTATTGTGACATTTTCCCTGGTAAACACGTATTTTTGGATGTTCCTATTAATTTTGAGCTGCAAATCTGTAGCATGTGTGTTGAAAAATGTACGCTAAATAGCCTAATAATTTGTAAATAAATACAGTATAATGTAAACCCATGTATTCATGACTACACTTGGGTCGTGAAAATACAACAATGTAACTAGTAAGCCTACTAGGCTACTATATTGCGAAGTTGCATACTGCGAAGTTGGGCTCCGCCCCTTTTGTCCTCGAGGACTGTTCACGTGTAGGCCCGTAGTGACGTCACACGCTGGTGGACTACTCTGCGCGGACTTCTGAAAGACACCCGAAAGCCCCGAAGTCATGCTACATGCCTATATTGTTTACATTTATATGACGGCTCTGTTAATTGAGATAACTAAAAAAACACGTGTTGAAAACTGAGAGTGCGCGTGCAGTAGGTAGGCTAGTCATTGTCGTGGAAGTTTTTCATTAACTCACCTGACTGGCGGACTTCCATTGTGGACAGAGATTTTACAGAGGAAAAACCCCAACCACCATCCAAAGAGTTTCAGCGGGTTGTGAAATGTGGATATGTTTTTCCAGGTAAGTGACTGTACTTTAAGCAATGAGTCGGGGTTGTTTTGTCTCGCTATTAGCTTGCTAGCGTTAGCCTCGGTTAGCAGGCACTCTAGCCAACTTGTCGTGTATCATCGCCATCGGCCATGTCGCTCTGGTATCTTAAGGTTATGTTGAGAGTGCAAGGCTTAACGCTCACTTCCGATCTTTTCCTCCTCAGATATGATTTTTTTTTTTAGTTCGGCTGTTCACATCACTTTTTAAATGTAAATTTAAGTAGTCATGACCCTGAACTGACCCGCATGCGCAGAAGTACATCAACATAGAAGTCACACGCAGCAGGTGTGAAGAAAGATTATCTCACAATTGTCAGAGCTGATCTACAAGCCCCTGCAAAGTCCCATCCTTCCTTACCTCAGGGTTAAAATAAGGTGCCTGGAACACACATCCGAAGAGAAACTTTCACAGATGCTTGATCAGAAATCCAACTGAAGTAGAATATAAAAAGGATCTGCACCCTCACTGTATTAAAATACATTTTTCTTTTGCAAAAGCAACGTTTTGAAATTTTCTTATGGCATGGGGATATTTCAGTCATTTGTAGGTGGTTCTTCTCACCGGGGTGGATCACCATGATGACTTATGATGAACAGCTAACCTGCTCCAGACAGTTATGTTGGGGATAATTTAGGAGACAAGTAATCAGCCTATATTCAACAATCAGATAATTTCATCTTGGACGTCTGTTGGTTGATTTTGAGACGAGAGGAGGGAGCCGAGCAAACACTTTGTCTTTCTTGTATGGTTTCACACATAAAATTAAGGCTATATAAGTGTGGAAGCTATTATAAGCGTTTTACAGTTTTCATCCTACAACAAAGCGTAAACAAAGCACTGAAGCCTACGTTTTGTACGTATAAAGGCGCACTAGCAAAGTTGTCCCGTACCATTAGCACGATTGTCCCCATTCGCCCTGGTGGTCTGCACTCACACTGCTCCAGGACTAACCGGGCCTGAGTACGGTTATCTGTTGTACATTACGTCCTAATACAACACATGAATGGCTTAGTTGAAACGTGCTTAGTTGACAAGACAGGCAGACTCGTACTGGGTGGATCAACCTCAGTTCGAAGTATAAGCTCCAACTCTTGCTCGTCCTGCTACCACAGAACTGTGATGAGTGACGTCAAAGCCACATGCACGAGTTCTGGCTGTGCAGGCTAGAGAATTGCATCAGAAAACATCCCATTAAGATCCTCTTATGAGAGTGGCCCAAATCTGATTTGAAAAGATCATATTCCATGTGACTTGGGTTGTTCATACTGTCGTAAAAAAATAGATCTGAGTCACACATGAGAAAAACATATCAAATCTGGGTTACTTTTTGCTGCGTTGTGAATGTAGCCGAAGAAAACGAAGGAGACACCTGTCAGATAATGTTACATAAACATAACGGGCACTTTAGATTGGACAAACTAAGCAATACGCATACTGCTTCATCGGCAGGTTGATAAAGCCCCGGTAGGACTAATAAAGCAGGGGTTCTCAAACTTTTTTGGACCATGAACCCCTTTAAGATAAGATTTTTTTCCAAGGACCCCCTCGTTATCGTAACGTTGATAAGCATATATTAATACTGATTGAATGAATACCAGATTGACATGGTCTTGTGATGAAATTAGAAATGTTGTTATGTATTCTAAAACTGACTTTCAGTTATTGATTTAACTTTAAAGATGAATTATTTGCTCCTTATTCCAAACACTGGCAGGAATCGCTGAAACAAACCACAGACTCATATTCTTATGTCAAACAATTCACAAATATTCCGCGGACCCCCAAGCTATGGTTTGCGGACCCCACTTTGAGAATCACTGTAATAAAGGATGGGATGACACAGTCCAGTTTAAAACGTCGCCCCCAACCAAACTGAGTTAAAGTGACCTGCATTCACTTGATGTTTGGATGGAGATGTATGAGAGTAAAGCGAGCACAGAAAAAAGCAAGGTAAAAAGATAAAATGCTTAGGGTTGTTGTTTTGATAAAGAATGATGACCAAAAGCGACGAAGAGACACATTTTCTGTAGCTACTCATGTAATAAACAAGACGAGTGAGGATAATATGTGAGCATCAGTGCTGAGTTATGCCCCTGCTGCAGTCGCTGCTGTTACTTACTCTGACGCTGCCGCTGTCAGAGCTTGTGGGAAAGAAGTGAAGTCTAATGTGAGGGGTTGCTGGCTGCGGTTGTCCCTTTGTTTACTGTTGTTTAGTCTTTGGTATTTATAGGTACAGTGCTGGCTGTTTGAGCTAATTATAATGTGGAGGCCAAAGGAATGATTGCAGTAATGACTGGTTGGCTTTCCAAAGCATTCAGATTCTGTTTTCCTCTCTGTTCATTTTGTTATGGGACACAATGAGGTAATTTTTGTTTTTGTGTATTTTTGATTCATATACTGTACATTTGCCTGCATTCATGCACATGTATTTCCCCTAAGGGCCTATCAAATATGTGTGTGACTGCTGTGGTGTGGTGCCTTATGTCTTTAAAAACATGTTTCACTCTTAGCTAAGAAAATTGCTCAACCAAAAGAGGCCCACTTCTCCTTCAGCCTCCGCAGCTCACTTAACATGCAGAAATGGACCCAAGGAATGTTCTTTAATCAGCCTTGATGATATTTTTTTTAGATTCTGCTGCTCCTAGGTCAGTCGTTAATCCAGGCTTCGGGTTCAAGAGTTCAGTGTCGTTTGTTCAGACAGTTGGGACTCTGAACACTTCCCTCTAACTACTAACCAACTTAAACACAGACGCAACTCAAATTCATCACAAGGTTCTTTCATGTGACCTAACATTTCAAAGCCTCACTTACAGCCTGATGGTAATTGTGGACAATGTTGAACTTGAACTGAAATGCCCCCTCTGTGTTTTTGTGTATGTCTGAGTGTCTTCATTCATCAAAGGAAAATTCTTGGCATGTTTTTATTGATGCCACTGGTTTGAGCTGCATCAGAAGAATGCAGACGCTGACGGGTAACTCAAATTTTACACGTCCTCACACGCAACTGCTGTCTATGTCGTGTGCCTGTCTGCTTCACACTTGCACGTAAACAACAAAGAAATCAGATCCAGTCCAACACAGGAATACGGAGAAACTCATTTAGCTAATGCCAGAATGATAATTCAGGCCAGATCCAGTCACACACACACACACATGTGGAGTGTGGATGAATAGTTTGGAAGTGCAGCTGACTGACACGTTTTTTAAAACACTGCGTGCTGGGTTGAGAGTGTGTTGGATGGGTCAGTGAGATTTGATGTGAGAAAAACAGTCTGCTGTATGCTAGCGATACAGATCTCATTTTGCCTGGCTGCCAGCAAGCGTGTCCTCAGGAGACTTTGTGTTTAAACATGAACTCTTTAGGTGTATATATTCAGTGAAATGAAGCAAAGGAGAGCAATATTTGTGGCTTGGGGCGTCCACTGTCGCTGGATAATATTTAAATTCTGAATTCTTAAAAGTGTGGGTTCAGTGGGGGTGTGTCTGGACTAGGTTGTTACGATTAATGCAATTTATGGGGAAAAAAGGACATTTATTAATAGATTTAATGTGTGTGTGTGTGTATGTCTCGGGGGGACTCTATATGATATTTTGGAGACACATAGTGATACTTTTTGCACAGCCTTAGGTCTGACCAACATACTTCTGTAAATTATGACTTTCATTGAACATGCACATACAGAAGATTCCAAGCCATACTTGCTTTCTGAAGCCATCACAATTTTTATATTTCCCATAAAACTATAAAGACCAATATTCATTTCTCACCGAGAGAGACCACAAGATGATTTAAGACACAAACTTGCAATTTACAATATGAAGCAAAATTACATGTTTTTTTTTTTTTTTGGATATGTGTAATTTTTAGCTATTTTCTTTTGAAGCATTTAACCTGAACCTCACATATTAAAATACTCAAATTTCTTTAAAAAAAAAAACATACTTACTGTGTGTGTAATAAATTCCTTTGAATTCCTCTTTTAAGAGTTTGCTACTCATATGCCGCTGTATACCCTAACATCAGTTTATTAACTAAGAATAACAATTTAGGGTTTGGGATTTGATGACAGCTTTGAGGAAGGAGAGAAACAAGATGGGCGATGTTTACTGAGACTTCAGCCTGTGTGTGTGTGTGTGTGTGTTTGTGTGTGTAGCTTGAAGGCACTTGTCTCAGAATATCGATTGCTATTGACCAGAGCAACATCTGAGAGCCGAGATACTGACAGCCGCCTCTGTGGTCGGTAGCTGCTCTCATTTCTTCATTTCATTACACAGGCTTTGTTGCCTTATCATGTACAACTCCTTATCTCACTAGAGGTTCATTATGTCGAGCAGTTATCCTCAAGGCCAGTGTGTGAATGAGTGCATGTCAAAATACTGACATATATAATACTTTGTGCTACTTATTGTATTCACCATGCTTATACACGTCCACACATCCAGCAACTCACTTTTTCCACCTCCTGCTCGTAACAGGAGCAGATCTTTAATTACATCAATGTGACAAATGTAACTTTGTATGTAGCTGACAAATTACATTAATGTTTGACTGATTATTCTGTCCATCATGGTTGTTCAAATAACACAGCATCGAGTCTTTGGCAAGGCATCAGCTTATGCCTTTAGTGCCAGTTGACAAGCCCTGTGCATTTAACCTGATTACCACAGCTGGTGTTAACAGTGATCAGACATGCATGGTATGATAGCAAATGATGCTGCCAAGTTGGGTTCTCATATTCCCCTGTGGGCAATGCCAATCACTCTAATGTTGTGCTGGTATTTTATAGGGATAATATACCAGCACAACATATAATATGGGATGACTATAAGTTCTACAAGCACATGGCTAATTGAACAACCGAGGTCCGGCCCTCACTGAGATTACCGCGTCCCTCTATTCACAACATTGTTTCAATCTCGTTTCAATCTCAACCGATGAAGATTCGAGTCGAGAGGCTTTTTAGTAACTTGTAAAAAACAAAAGTTTAAACTACATGATTATTTCTCCCATCGCTGACTGTCTGAGGTCCGCTCTGTTTGACTCTCAGCGGACTGTTAATGTCTCTCGGCTCGTTAAAAGAGTTTTGTTGTGTCGCTATCTGAAGTACAAACCTTAACTTTGAAAACTCTGTAAATAACTGTTTCCTGTGCCCCTTTAGGTTTGGAAAAATCACTTCCATAGAACCAGGATGAAGCTCTTTTGACGGACTAACTCAAGTTTAGTTTTGTTCGCTTTTCGGGGAAAACGAAAAAAGAATAGAGGGGGGGAAAACGTTGGGTGGGTGGGTGGTTGTGTGTGTGTGTGTGTGGGGGGAGGGCTAAACACAAAATAAAAACATAATAAAATTCATACTTATAATAGGCTAATACAAACTGTTAGATAAACCTGAAGTCTCTTTTTTATTTAGAAAGTCCTTTTCAAAAAACTGAGTCGATCGGGCTGTAATATGAAAGGCTACGCGACGCCCCTTAGAAGGGCTACGCACATACTCATAGAAATGGCGTTACATCCAGAAACCGAACGCAGCGCATCTGTAACAAAGTTTAAGTTTGCAGCTACAGACTACAGCAGGATGTTACGTTACTGATCATGTATTTCTGATTGTTGTCCTGCAACCACCGTCCTGCAAACCGACACAGTGAGATGAAACGGACAAAAGTAGCGTTTCCGCAGATCATGTGGGGGGTCTGATACACACTAAAAAGCACCTTGGGAGACAGTGGATTTACATGAACAAATGTACGACTAGTACGCTGATCTGGGTTTCATTAAGTATAATTTATTTCAAGATTGCTACATTTTGTTGTGATACTTTGTTTTAGTTTGTTAAATGTTTTCTCTTAACACTGAATAGTTATGGAATCCATATAAAATCAAAAAAATAAACGTGCTGTGTTGTTCTTGGTATCAGTGACTTTTTGAGAATCTTTGAGTTTAAGATTTTCTACAAAGGGATAGACTTTGGTTTGTAAAGTTTTTAAATGTTTCATGAGACGCATCTAGGAGCATAAACGACACGATAGAGTGAATACTGTAGCCCGATTCTACTATCTCTGTGCTTTGGCAGATCGTCACGTCAACATATTCTAATCCTTCACGATCTATATATAAAACAAGAGATCTTTCTGAAGGTAAGATCTGTCATAGCTGCTGACTGCCTGATGATGCGGTGAGAGTCTGGAGACAGTATCAAATAACAGTGTAGAATTATGCTTATTATTTTTTTTTAATAAAATTAGAATAATTGGATGCTTTTTCAGCAAACATCCTAGACTGTTAGATGGTCACACTATCTTTCCATGTGTGATAATACACCTCAAGCCTGGACTGACGCCACTGACATTCAATTTGTCTGCAGCTCTTTCTAAGGGTTAGTAAACCCTAATTTAGCCGGGGGGTATGTGCTCTAGTAAAGGTTAGCTATACATTGTTGTTGTCGCGTGGTATCCTTCCTTCATCTCTCGAGATGAAGGGAAGTGTCTTATCAATAAGACAACCATTTGGGATCTGCAAAAGAGGTGCTGATGGAAAGCTACTGTAAAAGACAGAAGGAGCGAGAAAAAAAAGGTTAGGTGAGAATAGATGATGCGGCAGCTTCCTCAAGAATTTTGTGAAAAAGTATTTGTATTTTAAAGAAGAGATCATGAGGCCGCATGATAAGTTGTCAAGATGAGGTAAAGGGCTTGGGCTGCAAAAATGTGACTATATCGATGAGCATCTCTGACTTTATACTCCTTTGTTTATTATCAGACACTGTCATTTCTCAGCTTCCAGCCCATCCATCAACCCGTCTTTCATGTGTTAGCTGCATTCATGGTATGTGTTAACACAGGTGGTTGTTTAAGTGTTCATATGTGGGTTCACACACATGTTTGTAATTCTTGATGCACAGATGGACACTTTATGGTTGTATTAACTGACTTGAAGACTGATGTAAGCCCTCTTCATTTCCGACTACAGCCCCGTGTGTCAGATGTTGCGCTCCAAGGTGATGAACAACTTGGAGAGGCAGTGTTTTGCTCCTATTTGAATCACTTGTTTTCTGCTAAAAAATACCTTTCAGGAGTATGTTCCAGCCTTACAGATGGTAGAGAGGGTTAGCACACCTGCAATTTAGCCCAACATAGGAACAGAGTCAACACATTTCCTAAAAGTGCTGCTTGTGTAACAGTGACAGACAGCAGAGGGTTGGTAAATGTCTGTTATGTAAGCAGGGAAAGCCTTTGAACTACCCCCTCCTGTTACAAAACACAGTGGGGGCACCTGTACTCGCCACCCCGCCATCTCTTTAACCTGCGCCCGGTGACACCTGAGTGTTTGTTGTCAGGAACAAGTCTATTAGTTTGACCCTGTGGCTGCTCTCGCAGAAATGGCAGCCTCTCCTTTCCGTCACCGCCCCGGCCTTGCAATGTGAAACAGAAAATGCCAGGGAACACTGAGACGGCTCACTCTGCTCATCTGACCTCCAAAAAGTTGAAAGAGAGACTGGAGCGAGCGCAGAGTCGGAGCGGAGGATGATAGATGGCTCTAAGCAGTGTCATAGCTTTGCCGTCCTCTGCGGAAAGAGAACAAATATCTGCCAGCGCTGAATGATGTGTGTGGCCTCTGCTCCCATCATACAGGCTGCCAGGTTCTCTCATGTGGCTCTCCTTTGGGTATGTACAGTAGGCGCAGAGAAAGGGAGAGCTGTGTGGACAAAAGGCTCGACTAAGACGGATGTGGAGACTTTGAGGAAAAGGGAGAACGAGACAAAAAGAAGAGAAAACGCACGAGGGATGGAGGAGGGTCGGTGTGACATTGGCAGAGGCTGAGAGGAGAGATCTCAGCTCTGTCAGGTTGCTTGTCTTCACACAGCGCCTTTAGAGTGATGGTTCATAACTCTGTGCTGGTCTAATGATCAGCCTGCAGGCTTTATGTCCTCTTTACATTGACATATGACAGCTAGTGGTGTTACCTAAATGTCAAATAGTCATGACACCTCCGCTCTGCCATGGAAGTTTTTTTGAATGGTATTAACTGGTTAGTATAAAGATATGCAACACAGCAATGAGTGTACAATATAGCATCACAATAAAGAAGAAAACGTTGGGTGGGTGGGTGGTTGTGTGTGTGTGTGGGGGGAGGGCTAAACACAAAATAAAAACATAATAAAATTCATACTTATAATAGGCTAATACAAACTGTTAGATAAACCTGAAGTCTCTTTTTATTTAGAAAGTCCTTTCAAAAAACTGAGTCAATCGGGCTGTAATATGAAAGGCTACGCGACGCCCCTTAGAAGGGCTACGCACATACTCATAGAAATGGCGTTACATCCAGAAACCGAACACAGCGCATCTGTAACAAAGTTTAAGTTTGCAGCTACAGACTACAGCCGGATGTTACGTTACTGATCATGTATTTCTGATTGTTGTCCTGCAACCACCGTCCTGCAAACCGACACAGTGAGATGAAACGGACAAAAGTAGCGTTTCCGCAGATCATGTGGGGGGTCTGATACACACTAAAAAGCACCTTGGGAGACAGTGGATTTACATGAACAAATGTACGACTAGTACGCTGATCTGGGTTTCATTAAGTATAATTTATTTCAAGATTGCTACATTTTGTTGTGATACTTTGTTTTAGTTTGTTAAATGTTTTCTCTTAACACTGAATAGTTATGGAATCCACATAAAATCAAAAACATAAACATGCTGTGTTGTTCTTGGTATCAGTGACTTTTTGAGAATCTTTGAGTTTAAGATTTTCTACAAAGGGATAGACTTTGGTTTGTAAAGTTTTTAAATGTTTCAAATATGAAATTCAACTTCTCAGAAAGAACAGACTAAATCGAGAAAGCCTCCGCTGTGTAGAACGACATTGTTGATTTAGATCACCTTTTTTGACCCCCATAGTTGCACAGATCTGTGTCTGTTCACGTTTTTTCTTTTGCTATTTAGGATACCTGAAAACAACCGTTTGAAACAAATCATTACAAGATTTTGTTCTTGCGCAAACACTAGGCGGAGCTACAGTTGAATTATGTTTTTGATCATCTTTCGACAATACATTCTCTTAATCTATACCCAGGGCATCAATCTTTGATCTATATTTTAGACAGTCTATATCCAGAATAGATACAAATTTCAAAAACTAGGCTCTCCCGTCTCGTAAAGCCTGGCAACTTGGTTCATAAATTATTGCATGCAGGGGCGAGCTGCGGCCCTGAGGGTTTTGGAGGAGACCTTTAGCAGAGCTGAGACTGCTTTACACCTGTAATATAAATTAAGTGCAGGCAGAGGAGTGGAAGGGATGGACACCTGAACTGCTTTTATGAATCTATAGCTGCAACCTGACTTTCCTGTGTCATGATTTATCACCACAGGATGGAACAAGGCCATGTTTTGAATCCTGACATCCTCCTCAGAAGACCTTATGGACCGTTTTAAACAAGCAAATTGAGAGTTTTCAAGGCAAAGTAGGACCATGAAATCCTACACGACTACCCAGGCTGCATTTCTGTACTTTTGTTCTGCTTGGTAGATTTGACTGCGGCAGATAATCTCACATCATTGTTTGAGATGGAATTTAATTCTTAGAAGCGCAAATATTGAAATAAGGTGATGAAGCTCCTAAGAAGGATCTTTTTGGATTATTTTAAAATTTTCATTCTTATTGGATATGTCTCAAGCATTCTATGTTGACAAAAACTGAGACTCGAAGTTTTGCTGGTTATAATAATCTGGCCCTATGATGCTTCGCCGATGTTGATTTTTAATCTAGATTGAGTTCATCTGTATCTTTTAACAACATAAGCAGAGCACTTGGAGAACAGCCGGAAGCTTCTTTTGTGGGATGCAAACCAGAAGGGCTTGTTGTGAAAGTTTCCTTCTGCTCACGAGTGTGCTCGTCTTGGACACACAGACTGTTGTACTGGCAAGAAATGAACCCTCCTGCTTCACATGCACAACCAATATGTAGCAACTGTCACTGTAACATGTTATATTTTAAATTAGAAGTAATGTTAATCATACATAACATAAAAAATATTTTTATTGATTAAAAAAAGGGAGATTATAAGATTGATAGTTTTCTCTTGTTTTGTGTATTTCTGTAAACTCTGGTGTATAAGAACACTCTCACACCTATTTTTTCAATCTAAAAAGTTGCCAGCGTCCTATATACCGTTGCGACCAATATACCTGTACAAAATGCTGATATGCACTGTCATAACCGTAAGTGCAGCTGCTACCACCCTCACCCACGACACAAAACCTGACATGACTGAAAATTCGCCCAACTCTTTGTTTGTGTGCAAACTCCACAAAGCAAATACAGGTTGTACTGAAAGAGCTGCACAGCTGCAAAGAAACTGCACATTGTTGCTGAACGCAATATAAATCATCGCGCAGAAGGACAGTTTAAACCCTTTCGCTCTCTGGGAGACCCCCCCAAAACAGAGTCTGCGAAATGCACTCACAAAATTGGATTATACAAAGATCCAATATAACATTTCTCAAACATATAAATGGTGAATTCAAATGACTAATAAACAGATCTACTCCAAAGTTACACATTTTTCATACCAGCCTCTCTATGGCTTAAGAATTTATATGTTGTATTCGTTGTTGGTTATCTGTCTTTGCTAGGTATATTTTTAGTACAAAGAAAGCTAAGCTAGCTGGCTAGCTTCTCCCTGCTTCAATTTTTCATGCTAGACTTTGCTAGGGATCATTTAAGACCTCAAACGCTCTTTTTAGTCTACATTTTTGCTCTCTGTGAGGATGTTAACACCCTTTGTTAGCCTTTGTTTGGCCTTTTAATTCCTAAGTCAACTATAGGCACGTTAAAGCAAGCATAAGTGTTTTTGAGGAGTGCAGAGAATCCCTTCAGAATGACCTGTGTGAATGACATTACTCACAGTGTCATCATTACACGGGTGGATTGGACAAAATGTTGGCCTCTCAAATCCTGTGTTCAAAAAGTGTTAGGGTGGAAAAAAGGAAAGAAATGAGTCAAAGCCTATTCCTTCTTTTCCTTCTGCTGTGAATGTTTGCTCTTCTTAAGAGAAACAATCAGTAATTCTGGAAGCTTCTACCGGGGCCATTAAAAAATCATGAATCAATTTGTGCTTGTTCAAAATTTAAAACAGAGCTTTCATTAAAAATGCACCGGGACCGCTCTATCTGTCGCTTGTAAATACATCAGTGCTGTGGCCGATGAGGGCTGCCTCCGAATGCTTATGTGCTTGGTCTTTGAATTGACTGTCAAGGGCAAAGTTTTAAACTCAGTTCACGCTTAACTGTTAAACTTTTAAAACCAAGTTAACTGAATTGCAAGATGTCTTTTTAGCCTCATAAACCTGCATTTTGAATGGTTCACCTCTTACACCTCAGGCATCCTTTAAGCATTGAAAAATGTTCTCTGCTCAGATTTTAATGGGAACAACCAGGTGTTTAAAATAAAGCGAGCTTTGTAAGATACAAGCACTTTCTTACCTGCAAACTCTCTTATCCTCCCTCCCTTGCACACTCAACCTCCCTGCTTTCCCTGGTTTCCATGGAAACCTTCAGTGAAGGAACAGAGGATTCAAGGACAGGTGTGTTTGCAAATGAGTTCCTCGGATCCTACATGCATGGAGCCACTATCGCCAGCACATCTTATCCTCCAACACACATTCTCCGTCTCCGACACCGACAGTGTGCTGCACAAGCACGTGCATCTTGTTATGGAATAATTCTAAGAATGTGAAGTTTAATATGATGCTGTTTGTGTGTTTTCCTGTTTTTAGTTGGATACATCTGTAGACCATGCTGTGTTTGTATGTGTGTATGCGCCACGTGTTTTTCTGCCTCGCACAAGAACAGACACAAACACAGACACGCACCAATATGGTCGCTGATTGAGCAGACTGTCCTGACTTCACTCTCAGCACAAAACATCTAAAAATAACAAGAGTGTCCCAAGCAATGTTTTTGACGGATGAATTTGAGGAGAGAAGGTTTAAAACTACTGCGACAGACGTATAAGGACGTATCAAGGTCGCAGTTTTTAATTTGACATTTCTGAACAGCCATTTTATCACTTCATGAGTGGGTATTGTGATCGCAAAATCTCACTCTGTCACTGTGCTGTTTTCATCCCACAGAGCGCAGGGAGGATCAAATCTCTGATCACTGTCTACTGTCCCTCACAGACGTGTGGGTGTCAGACTTTAGGCTACATTCAAAATCCCATTTTGCAGTTACTGAAACAGAAATCAGCGCAGTAAGCAGAGGGACGATCTGCACGCTTGTAGACGTGTCTGTGTTTGACAACTCTCTGAGAACTCTACTGATCCCCTTCAGTTATAACGCATCTTTCAGCCTTTTATTACCCCTTTTCCTCGGCACAACATTTCTGGCATGAAAAAAAATATTGTAGCTTCTTCGACTAAAATTGACTTGCCGGTCAGCACAGCGGGAAATTTAGAATTTTCCCTCGGTGGTTGTCAGGAAGATCCAAACAAAAGCTATAAGTTCAATCCAAAAGGCGTCTGGACTTCCTATAAGTTTTTAAAGACATGTTTTCCTCCGGTTTGAGAGGCTTTTTAAGTTCTACACTGGTGGACAGAGCCTGACATACAAGACAAATAAGTCCTTTAACCTACACCCTTCACTTGGAATGCACTGATCCCATCCTGGTATTTGATATTGGTCTAAAATATGACCTAAATAGATAGATCGGAAGTCAGTGACAAATGGGTAGATCCATGGAGCGGATCATCGAGGCCGATCTATAGAACGTATTTCTATGCTGTTCTTTGTTTACAGCGGCACATTTGTTTGCTATTCCACCGTCATCAGTGCACTGGTAGGCCTGTGCATTTAGCTAGGCGGAGCCAACATAGCTTTGCAGATGCTAACAACCCAGGCTAAGCAGTCTGAATGTATTTCACGCTTATATCGCCAACATTATTAACTGTGAGGGGATGATTCACAAAATTCATTTTATATAGGTTAGCATAATTGAATGTAGGGGGCTTTCTTAACACCCCTTTAATACCAGCCGTCATATCTTGTCTTCTTCAAACATAAACGTATGAAGCATTTGGGAAAAAGTACTCTAGATGCCAATGTTGCTTTGTGTCTGCCAAGTTAACATATGAGCATTTATTTGCTAAACTGGTCTTCATCGTGCAACTTCTCGTAATACGTCAATGTTTTTTTTTTCTTATTTCCACTGCCCCTGTGTGGCTAGAGATAGTTTGATGCAGCTTGAAAATTTATAAAATTACCACTTTCCCATTTTCAGATTGTATTAAAGAAACACAGTGAAATAGCTTCTACTTTGGTCTTTGATTTTGAATTTGATGTATACAGGAGTGTGTTAAATGATGCACTGAAAGTCATGACTTCAAAAACACACACACATGTATGAACAGGCTGTTCTGCCTCCTATATAGCACTCCATACCATATGTCACCCCTGGAGAAAGAGCTAGCTCAGGCTGTTTCGATGAAAAGTGGCACCCACGCTTCACATTCTAAAAACGTATATCCATTAAAGCCCGAACACTTTTTACATTTTCATGCCACCATGTGTTTCTTCACACACTGGCCTGAAATAGACATTTTACTATCACTTAAAACCTGTGACATTATTTATCCCTGGGTTTTAATGCTGTGAGCATGTTGCTCTGTTTCCTTGTGTTATTGTTGGTGAAAGTTGTAATGTTAAAGGTTTCATGTTGTCTGGGTGATGGGCTGATTATACGCAGAGCAGCGTTCTCACAACCTCCACACACATCTGCATGGAAACCAATTTGTTTGTCTCGTCTTATCCTTCATTTCTTTTTCTAACTCAGGGTCATGATGAGCAATTGAGGCTTTGAAAGAGGGAGCGTGTACGTGCTTGTGTATGTTATGCAATACTGATGCGCATAACACAAACACATTACAGAGTTAATTTAAATTCACATTCTTAGAGTCATGTATTTAAAGACACTAGCTTTCTTCTTGAGTTAAAGCAGCTTTGTGGTGTTTTAAATTAGTGTTGTTTTTTCACCCCCTGTGAAGAACACAACACTTTTGGATACTTGTTGTACAAAAAGAGCTAACCTTAACCCCCTAATATAGTTTTTCCAGGAGAGTTGGTAGAGACCAAAACAAAACTAAAAGCTAATTGGAGTGACATTTATCTGGGCGTTGGGGTGGGGGCATGACTTTACATGAATGTCAATGACTGTCTGCTGAGTGTGTAAACAGACAACTATTTGTTAATTCTCCTTCTTTACACCGTGTTCAGCTGGTTCAAAAAATGAACCAAGATGTTATGTGTCTGCTTAATACTTTAAGGATGGTTAAATAGGCAGCACTTTGCAAACTTCATGTGACGTCAATGTTCTGTGTTCAGCTTGTTGTAACGCTTTCATTAAGTGACAAATATTTGGAAGCACGTTTCTGCAAATTAAAGAAAAATAATCAGATGAACATCTGGCCTTGTTAGTAAAAAATATCACAATTGTATGTCATTATTCTGAAATACAAGGCATACTAAGGCCTATGTGAGTAAAGTTATGAGATATTAATGGCAACGCTATGAAATTAAAAAAAATATGTTCTGCAATTTAAGTCTTGAAAATAAGACAAAAGGCCAATTATGAGACTTGTTTTTCATGATCAAGATAATTATCAAGGCTTGGTTTTCATCTAAACATTTTTTTTTTACTGGCAAAAAGGGCGCACAAATAAAAAAATAAAAAAATACAGCCTTATAAACAAAAGGACAAAGAGTTAGTTGGTAACAATCTTGCAAATATATTCCTATTTTTCAATGAGTTAAGAAACCTTTAAACAAACCTTGTTTTTAGTATGTTTGGGTGCATTTTTTCTGCTTTGGTAAGTCATGTATAAGAGATGAAATCAATAATGCTTACTGATGATCATGATTTCCAAACCGTTTTAATCACTACAACACAGATGTTTCTGCATAGATGCTCCACACTCCATCTTTAAAAGCATGCTCAAAATGGTTTTAAGAAGCTTAAATGAATCTCTTTATTATTCTGCATTTAAGCCCAACAAGAAGTGGCACTAGAGTGGGGGGAGAAGAAATTATTTAGACCAGATTATTTCTGTAAAGCCTGGATTGAAGAAGGAAAGAAACAAGACTAATCCAAAACGATTGGAGAAGGAGCAGAGACATGCAGTAGCAGCGTGGTTCTTCATCATTTACGGATTTCCTGTTTATGACGGCTTCTGTCTGCTTAAGTCAACAGCCAGACAAGGAAAAAGTCGACCTGGTATGCGCTCTTTTTCCAGCGTACTCTCA
Source organism: Labrus mixtus (assembly GCF_963584025.1). Lineage (NCBI taxonomy): Eukaryota > Metazoa > Chordata > Actinopteri > Labriformes > Labridae > Labrus > Labrus mixtus. Next base: position 8,183,217 of record NC_083621.1, on the reverse strand, counting down.
CTCTCTGTTTTTCTTTTAATTGGCTGCTCTTCTCCCCTCTCTCTCTCTCTCTTTCTCTCTCTCTCCTTTTCTCCTCTGAAATTTTCCTTTCTACTCTTAGTCCATCTTACTCTCTCAGATTTTCGTTTTGTTTATTTCCCTGTCTTTAACCAAACTACTCCTGTCACTCTGTCCGTCTTGGTTTCGGTCTCCTTCTTCCTACAGAGGCACCGTGTTTGTGTCAGGTCTTGGCATGGGTGGCATGCTCCCATATGGAAGTGTTCAGGAGATGATATAGAACATATGTGACCCCGGCTCACTGGCTGGGGACTCTGCAGATCACACCGTGTCATTAGTGGCAAAGAGAACGCCAGCACTGCAGTGCAGGGGAGGAGAGAGGAGGATAAGGAGAGATATAATTAGGTTAAGGAAGGGGAAAAGGGTGAAAACGGAGGAAGAGAACAAGGGATCATGCTGGGTACAATGTGTTCTTTAGTGGATCTCAGTGGGCGTGTGATGTGTGTGTTCTGGCCCCCAAGCTGGTTAAGACTGAGCAGAGACACAAGCCGAACCTGGCAGGAAGGCCAGGTACAATACATTAAATCTTTGCTTTGAGCCGGATTTCTTTAAGACCAGCTTTAGAAAAGTGTTTTAGTCAGAGCCTTTGTGGAACAGAATCTGTCAGCGAGAATTATCTTGTGATTTATACCTTTACAACAATTACTGAAATGATAGCTTGCTAAAAAGTAGATTCCAGGGTTCCATTCAAAGTCATGAAGACATGCGCTGATGTCACGCAGACCTCAAAAGGAAAACCAATTCTCCGTCTGCATATTTTCCACATAATGCTTCACAATATTAATCCGCTTTGATTGTTGCTGTCAAAGCCTGGCCTGTGGAATGATTCTTTCAAGCCACAGTTATTTTGGTTCAACTTGTGAAAGTCTGCCGAGCCTTTATTTCTTCCACTGCACAACATATGAGAAATATTGCTCATATAAAGTCATATCTCTGCTTTGTTTGCTTTGTTGTGGATTTTTTGGAGAGCTCTGGTTGGAAAGACCTCAGCTATAAGGTATACTCAAATGTCCTCTTATGTAGTTATGATTTGACCGTTTAACAATAAATAACTGCTCCATAAACCTTTACAAAAACCCATCATCTTTTCTTACGTTTAGCTGCAATATCTCGATGTAATTTAGTGGATGCATTCCTACCTGACATGTCATGATAAATCATTGCTCACAGAATATATTGAACTCCTCAAACTAGAACAGTTACATTGTCTAGCTACCTTAAATCATGTGTTACCTTCCAGGAAATGATTATAAATCTGCAGCTTTGATCACAGTTAACGGTCCTCATCTTTCTCAGTCAATCGTCCAATTCCTGGCATATACGGCCATAAATTTCTCTTAACACTCCACTTTCAAAAATATTAAAAACCCCTGGAGGGAAGAAAAAATACCTCTGAGGAGAAAAAGGTATGTGTAAAGTTGACAAAAAAAAAATTGCACTTGAAGAAGTGAGAGTGATTTCTGTATCAAGTATTTTATTGGCAACTTTAGAGCTGGTTATTTAATTCAGTACAGAATAGGAACAGTTGACAGTTTTTACTGTCTATAAACAATACTGTCTGCTTTCATCAAGGAGTGTACAGCGGAAAGTTTATTTTAACACAAACACCAACTAAGTATGAAATAGGTGATCACCAACTTTTGCCAAACACACCAGATTTAGTCATTACAATATTATAACTGTGAGTAGAATATATTGATTGGATTTGGTCACCTCATCTTTGTCCAGCATGAAGAGTTCAGTAACCTCTGAGTTCTGCAGAACTCGACAGCAGTAAAACTGAAATTCTTTACATTTTCCCATCTCTCCCAGTCTCAAACGAACTAACTAACTAAGTTCTTTTAACGTCCTTGTGAGCAGCATTTCCATAAACCCATCCACTCATAAATCTGTTCTTATTTTCTTCGCGCCCGGCTAACTGATTTACAAGTACTCATTCAGACGTTGCACAATAGCTGGTCTGTGTTGCTCTCTTTGACAAACTCTTAAATAATCTAGAAATGCTTCATTTGGAGGATTTGAAACATAGACATAAATATTGCTGTACACTTTTCATGTAACATACACATCGATCATTTTGGGATGATGTTACTTTAGTAAACTATGTGGTCAAAACCGCAAAGTTATGAAGGTGCACTTTCTAACTTCTAACACTTTTAGTATTTTAATATGTAGAGGCATGTGACAACTCCAACTACACACAAACATGGTGTAAAAATTGAACATTAATTATTTTCATTAATCACATTAAGGAAGCAAATTGCTTATCTCAAGGTTGCATTAGGACACTTAAGAGTTGTTCAGTGAGCATCGAACAGCAGAAAGTTTTCCTCTGTCAGCCTAAGAAATTAAAGCCCACTTTGTTGACATTTGCTTCAGCATAATAGAAAAGAAAAATATGAGTTTTGTGTTTGTGAGACAAATGAAGAACAGAAGAAGGTAAAAGAAGAGAAAACAAACTGAGAGGACAATAGCCCGAGGGCTGCGTCCAATATCTGAATAATTAAGAGGAAATGACGAGATGGAGGCGTTTAGTTGACAGAGTGCATGTCAAATAGTCAAAAATAAAGAAGAGATTATATAAAATGGAAGGGTCAGAGTAAGCTTGACAAGACAAAGAAGCAGAAGTAGTATCCAGCAGAGAGAAAGATGGCGACAGGAAGAGACAGACAGAGCTTATTTGTGTGTGTCCGAGCATTGATTCAGCACCCCTCGAGGCTGCGTCTTCCATTTACCAATTTGTGTTTTTTCTTCTCTCAGCCTCACCTCTGCCTGTCTTCCCTCTCTCTGGCGGATCATTCATAGGGAACAAACAGCGCCGCTCTGGGAACACCGGACCCTCGGTTGCCGGGCAACCACACACTGACTTGATGGAGTGGAGGCAACTTCGGAAGCCTGTGTGAGTACAGCATCAATGTTGTTATTAGACTCGAGTCCCCATAACCCCCCCCCAATATATACACTCATGACCCACACTCATATGTGCAGCAGAATTCTATAGACATGCAGACTAACACAGCACACATCTGGACACAAGTGAGAAATATGCAACTATAGTGTAAAAGATGTATAATCTGTGCTATACTGTTACCATAAACTAACTGAAAACAGATGCATGCAGCCCCTTATCATATGTATTAGTTACAGAAAAAGCAACATAGTTTCAAAAATTGTTAGTGCTGACTGCTGCTTCAGCTCATACGTCCTATATTTTACTCCTCATCTGGGAACTTGAAACTTCTCTTTCGCCACCCTCTTTTTTATGAGGTTCACTGTTAGGACTTCCTTTCTCCTCCCTGCTAAAGATGAGTGTGGCTTTGATAATAACAGGTACAGTTATTAATTAAAGGGGGAAACAGACCTACTGCTCCTCTCTTTAATTCACTGCCGGTCCACGTCGGAGTTGAGATGGATGGGAAAATACTAGTCTATGTGTATTTTCAGGTTGAGGCATTGAACTAATTTCTCTATTTTTGCTATTTTTTGCATGACGCATGGGCACACTATGTCCGTGAGTGTATGCTTTTATGTGTGTCATGTAGGTTAAGATTGATTTGCTCCAGTTGTTCATGAAACTCCCTTACTAAGTTTGTTCCTTTGTATCTTGGCTTAGTTATGGCGTGCTTAAACTGAACAGGTCAGTCACACTGTCACACTCATAACCGTTCCTCTTCAAAAAAATGACAGGTAAGAACTAATGTTGGTAAAAACATGGGAAGGGGAAATGTGTTACACAATAATAATTATATCTTATTGTAAACTTAATCCTGTAAACTAGAAACAATACAGTGGAATTATTCCTTCGGAAATAAATCCAACACAGTGGTAGTGTACATCTTAATAAGCACCATAAATTAGTTCAATAAACTCAAGGACTAAAAATAACCCATGTACTCTGTGCAATTATTAAGGTTACACTTTGCATGACACATACTGTAGCAACTCAGTTAGAGAACATTGAATATAATGTATAATAAATATTTCTGTGTAAATCAGAAATACGTTTGTGTTATTTTTTTTACTTGTGGAACTCATGGTCACCACAGAGTCCCTTTGCACCACAGGGAATGCCGTTCATGCTCCTGTTTACTCTTCCACAGAAGAATTCTCCAGCTTTGACTTTTGGTACCGTTTCTGAACACCCCTGTTTGGGAAAAAAAAAGAAATTAAAGTGAGCCTTCATGGACAAACTAATGTATTTGTTACTAGCCAGAGGACATGCTTCAGGTATAGGAGGAAATGTTCGGAATCTCGGCAATAAAGTTTTGCATGGCGGGATCTTTCAAGTTACGGAATTGTGATTTAAGGAATGTGCGGCTATATCTCCCTCACCTGTAAGACAAGAGGTTCGTTGAGATCTCATGTTAGCTAGAAGCAGTGCAATGAGAGAGAGAAAGAGGTCAAACCTCTGCTCTGATACTGTACTTTGAACATGGTACACTATAGAAAAGCAGTTAAAAAAGAAGGGTGAAAAACATTCAAAGATGGTTTCATTTGCGTTTATACTCAATCCAAATTAGTCTCTAAGGAAAAACATAACAGGAAAAAAATCAATTTCAGAAAAACACCAACATATGAAAATAAATGTATATACAGTAATAACCAAAGTTTTACCAATATCTTCAATTAATCCTTTCCATCCTATTACTCTTTCCAAGAGTCCTTTCCTTGGTCATTTACAGAAAACAACATGGACATAAATTTGTTTTTATGATCTTTCCACACTTCTGGGAAAGCCTCTCTCCCTTTCAGGCCCGTTGAGCTTAAGCCTCTGACACACACTGGCTTCCACTTTGGATTATATACTAACTCACATTTGCTACACATACAAAAGCATACCTTTTTAAAATATTATATTAAACGATTTCCCAAATTCAACAACCAAATGGATAACACAGGCTTACATGCTTGAAACATTTATTGGGGAAAAGGGAGGGCAAGAGGGCAAGTAGAATGGTTTGCCCTTAGAGAAATCCTAGAGTGCTGCTCTCTTAATAAACAAAAACAGAAACATGCACAGGATGTGTTTTCTTGTTTCTTTGAGTCCTCGTATAAATGAATGAGAATGTGCAGTCCTTGTGTCTGAGCACTGCACTGTTGTGTGTGACCCTCTGCCCCCTCAGCCAGAGGCAGCTTGGCTTATACAAGTCCATCCTAATTTATGTGGACGAGGCAGGCCTAATACCTTTTCCAATATAAGTGCTGTTGTTCGAGTGACCTGGTCCACACAGGTACTGTATTTCTGTGCTAATACCTCCCATCATCCTCTTAGTGGGTCAGAGGTCGATTAACCACAATGAAATGTTCTGAAGAGGGGCAGAGAAGGAGTGTGTGTTTGTGTATTGTGCGTGTGGTTGTGTGTATGTTAATGTGCTGTGTGAGGGGTTGGGGTGCTGATGTAAAGTTTGTGTTTGTGTAAGAATCATTAGATGATGAAGAAAACAATGCCTTCGCTTAATTGATTTCTACAAATATGTGGCTGTACTAGAGCCCAAGGACACTAATGGCAAAGTCATAATCATACTCAGTTTTCAGTCTGAGTACATAAATGACCATTGTGACTTTAGAGACGATTTTACACACAGTCTCAAACCGTTTGTTTGAATGTGTATAAGTATCAGAAAATACAGTTCTAATTAAACTCATTTCAGTGAGGCAGAATGTAATGATCCAGCTTCTGTGTTCTCTTCACTTTGAACCAGATTAGAGTCCAGCTGCTGCTTTCGGAACATATTGGACATGTGCAAAGGACTTTTTGCCAAATCCAGGATCCGGAGCATTACCATAGTCTAGACAGTTTCTGATAAATGGATGAGTTTCAAGGTTATTGATAAAGGAATGTTTTGGGATCTTCCTGACTTGAGATGAGACTGTCACGGTGTATGTGCATGCATCAAAGATTTACCATTCTACACTGGGCTTAAATTGCTGTGAAAAGTAACACAGATGTTTCTGTACAACTTGACGAAATGTTGATGAAGTTGGCCACAAAACCTTCAAAATGACTTAATTGGAGTTTCCTTAGGATTTTATTTACATCTAGTTTTAAAATATTATGCTGTACAGCTTTAAATAAGTACAGGAAGTGGCATTGATCCAGAGAGACAAAGTCCTGATGTCAAGTCAGTTCTAGTCTCTGTTTCACAGACACAAGTTTTAAAACATATTCTGTTGTATAGAATTAAGAGTTTAATTTTCATATTTTACGACAAATTCGCTCCAATAAATCACGTGCTGCTAGAATTAATACTCTTTATTCAAATAATGTGACTTTTTTTTTTCTATTGATTTAAGAAGAAACTACAGATTCCAAAAATGTACCAGTACAGGTACTTAAATAACTAGATCAAAATACTGCCAAACCATTCTGCTTCTATGAGGTGCTATCTCTTCACTGTGCTTGTTTATATCCCATCATCATGCTACAGCCTTGGCCAGTGGTGGGTGGGCTGCATTACAGTTTGAGTAAAACATTTGAGTTATCATTGAGGGCCAACTTATACCAATATTTGTAATTTGTTTAACTGACGAGTAATTCTGTTCCCTCCAAGTGAGGGTGAAGACATTTAATCGTTTAATCGCACTTCTCTATATCTACTGTCTACAAATAACCACAGTGGTTCAGATTTCGCTCTGCTTGCGGATGTTTCAGAAAAGGTATCATCAGCATATAAAAGCTGAAAATACCAATAAGTGTATGCATTAGATGGCCAGAATAAATTCATTCGACAAAGTTGGTCCAGGAAGAGACCCCAAGATCTTCCAATGAGCATCCAGCTGAACAGGACCTTCTGATCTCAACAGTAAATGTTTATATTTGTGATAGAACACAGACCAGATTAACATCTAACCATTGCTCCCGAGGGCCAAAAGGATAAAGAGATCAGTAGCATTAAATGCAGCTCGGAGGTCAAGGTGAACCAGCCCTGATGAATGACCAACATCAGCTGCTAAAGCACGCCATTCATCACACAAAGTAGCAGAGGTGCAGGGCAGCAAAGAGCCCCAATGAAACTTCTCAAAGTCTATTTGATTACTTGAATCAATCAAGTGTGTCTCTGTAATGGTTGCATTGAATATTTGGGATTGCATGTTGTTGTTTTTATGAAGTAAAACAGAACAAGTATAGGAAACTAATGAAAAAGCTAATGAAAATAGTCATTTCTATTACGATATAATGACAGCATTGAGGCATTACAATTTGTTCAGGGTCACTGTGACACTTTTATCCCGCTATTTTCGGTCATTTTTGTCATCCTCTCTCTCTCACTCATATTCCCATATTCCAATCCTCTTCTGTGGCCTGAGCTCAGGGACAATGAGAGTGTAGTGAAACCTCCTGGCTGAAGAGAGGTTCAGGTGAGGTAGTGGTAGGATTATTAGATTGAAAGGGGAAGTGAATGAGAAAGAGGGAGAAAAACAAATGTTGGAACAAAGAACAACGACAGAAACAGGGACAGCACGTCCTCTCTTGAGTGTATTTCCTGAGCGGGTCATATCAGACATGCATCTGAGGGGGGGCCTCCCAGAGAGCAATGTCTCCAGATTGCTCATGACACCCTCTATTACAGGGTTATGTGTTTGTCAGCAGTGGTTTGAAAAAGGGGTCAACGTGTAAATGGAGGTGCTATGGAAGTGCTAAAAAACTGAGACTGTTTCACACAAAACATGAAGGTGAGAGACTCTCCATTTACCACAAACTCATCTCTCACTTTCTCTCACACAGACAGCTCTCCAGCTGTTGCTGAAAATGTTCCAGTATGTGACAAAGTGTACTAAATCCTCTTTGTTATTTTGTGACGACTGACATAAAACTAATCTGGGTTTAATGTGCTGTTTATTGCATTTTCGGCCCAATGTAGATCAGATCAAATCCGCCTCAAGGATGCCTGTGGCTGATCTGCCGTTTGGCGGGGCCTGTTTTACCGTAACGAGCTGTTCGTTCGCTGCAGAGCCCGAGGGAGGCAGAGTGGAGCGAGGTCAAGAGGAATTGGAAAGCTGACCCCCTTCCAAAAAAACAGTGAAATGACATTCCAATAACCCTGAGACCTGATGCTTGGACCTGCCTCACAGAATGGCCTGGGGCTAGTGTGTGTGTGTTTGCATTTGCGTTTTTATCAACACCAAGAGTGAGTGTGTATGTTGGAGTGTAGGTCTTGTGATAAAGCATGTACAGAAGAAACAAAATGAAGCTTAACACATTCAAATGCAGGCTTTGAATACTTTATGGGATCTAATTTTAAATCATGCGAGAAACTATTAACAGCACTTCCTTTGTGTGTGGCTTCATCATAGAATAAACAATTATATATGATGGATGGAGTAAAAACCTCAAGTTGTTAACCAGCTAAAAGATCAAAAGTCAGACGGTGTAGTGTAGACAAAGGCTGTAATTAGCAGTACAGCGGATATTTACTACAGCTTTGTTACACAGATAAGTCAATGATGTAGAAGCACACAGCTGCTGGGTCTGTTTGACATGCGGTATGTGCTGTTTATGTTGTGCTAGCTGGACATTTTCAGGAATGTACTGTGCCTCATAAGCTTGCAAAACAATATCACCAATGTCATCACAATAAAAGTATGAGAAATGCCTCACAGTAAATGCTATGCTGCTATAGTCCGTATATGAGCGCTTTTCCATGTGACATTCGCATAATAGTGTGTGTGTGTGTGTGTTTGTTTCTTCAGCATGTCCACCTGGTAAAGGACTGTTGAGATTCTAGAAAGTCATCGGCTGAGTAGGAGACTATTTTTCACATAAACGTGGATTGGATCAAAATGTGTGTCTGCGTGTCTTTCGTAGCCCAGGGGGAGATTCCCTGTCATCTCGGATGCAGCATCATTTGTCTGGCCAAACAAAAGAGTCTGTTTGTATATGTAATCCAACAAATATATTTGGAGCTACTCACTCATGCACACTTCAGTGGAAGAGGAGAAATGATATTTGGAAAAAGAAATGGCTCTTTACCACACAATTTCTTCAATGCTGACCTAAAATTGCGTAATCGATGCATTCCTTTGTTGAGATGTAAGCCAAAGTTTTCCCAGACTACGTCACCTTTCCCGGTTGTCAGTTGCGCCTGTGAAATGCTTTAATTTTCCAGTTCTGGAAAACTAAACCCCCCCCCCCCCCCCCCCCCCACACACACACACACACACACACACACACATACACACTAATGTCCTGTGCACTTCTTATGATGGCCCCTTTAACAGTCAGCTAAACACCCCTTTAAATGTTTCTGAATGAATCTGACTGAAATAATTTGCAACATCTAAGAGTGAATTACACCACAATCCTGGCTGAACAGTAGACAACGCTAATCTGAGCTGGAGGCCTGTGGCTACCGTATTGGTCGACATTTTTACTGTCTGGAGTGTTTCCATCTGACAACAACTGGAGTCCACACTCAACTTAAAATGAAAAAAGTTGTTGGAGCAGGATTTGACATTTGAAGTGAACTTAGTGAGGTTGCTTATAAAAGTGAAGGTAGATTTTTTTTTATATATATATATCTTTTGTGCAACATATGCATTAGGGAAGAGCAAAACCCGACTGTGTAAATCCACTCCATCTCGGATCATTTACTCTCTGAATCATTCAGGCTGTCTGGAGAGGAGGCAGGTTTCCCCTGGCAGTAAAGCAAGCAGACAGAACACACACTCCATGCAGGGTAAGTGGCTTCTGCTGTATGTTTACACTCTTCAATCAATGCGTGTTGCATAACTTTTGGTTGGGTTCTTACCTGACCACTCGTCCCCTTTTCCCCTCCCCTCTGAAAATACTGCCTCTGTGAGGAGAGCAGACTAATCGCATGGCTCAGAGAGCTCTGACCACGCCACACTGTTCCCTCATCCACGCTTGAGCTCCTCTCTAATTGGCAGTTGAGACAACATGAGGTTCCCACTGCTTTCTAATTAACTGCTGCAATTGGATAATTGATCAGAGGAAAAGGAAGAGGGGCTGTAGAGTAACATTACATTTTTTGGGGGATTTTAAGTTTTAGACGAACTAATACTAACTGCTTCAAATCTATGCTGTAGCATATGATGTAGGCTAGTGTAGCCCTGCACCTATGAAGAAGCCTACACATGAAGCCTGACATCATGGACCTCCTCAAAAATGCATCTACGGGTCGACGTAACCGCATGCCCTATGATCGGACCGCTGGGTAGCATCATTTCCAGCATCACCACCATTTTCAAAATTCTGCAAAAGGAAGAATGCTACAAGCCCGTATAATCAACTGCTGGTCAATAATTGTCAGCTCCAACTCCAACATAATATGCTCAGTTTCAGTCCCCATGGTTTCCTGAGAATCCTGAGAATGTGGCAGAACCGAAAACCGGCGATATAGCACGCGTAGAAACCGACACACCAGACACACCAACGCAAAGTGATATAGGTGCTCATGACGGCGTAGGCCACTACATTGTTGCTACGGCACAGGCTCGACACAGAAGTATAAACCAGGCTTAAGAGTAAACTTTAATATTCAGCGGACAACGTGTTTCATATGTTCTTTATGTAAAACTTTTCTCAGCATAGTTTGTCCAGTGGATTTTAACAGGAATCCATCTGCAAAGGGTCGTTTAGCTTTTAGTTAGTTATAGCTTTGAAAGGTGCTGATTTGTTATGAAAAAGGTCTAACTACAAGGGGAACTGCAACAGTGAAAACATGTTCCTCAACCTCCAGCTTTTTCTTGACTTTCTTCAAAGATAAGCTGAGAGTCATCAAAATCCAGTTCTCCAATAAGGTTAGGTTAAGTGACCATAGGAGATGGCATGTTCTTGTATCTCAGCTGTCTTTGACAGTTTATTTCAATCCTTAAAAACTTCAAAAAGGAATGTTGTTCCTTGCAGTTGATGGTTAAATCTAGTGTAGTGGCAATTTCTTCTTGTGTGTCATATAAAAATTGTCACTTGTGTCATAGGAGCCAACCTGTTCGTTCCTGATGCGTGTCCACTTAAATATACTCACAGATCCGTTGTTTCACTTGATTTCTTATTTTATTCGTAATTCCACTTTCCAGAACAGATCCAAAATGAATATATCAAAACTCATAACAAAAGGTCACGATCAAAAGACATTTGCTGTATGGCTCCTATATCTCCACCACAGTCCACAAACAAAAAACGATCTACTTTTTTCTCACCACCTGTGCATCGCACCCAAATTAATTAACTCGGCTCCACCCATAACACAAAAATACCTGCCAAAATATGCCCAAATAAATCCATTATTCACCATAAAGGTTTCTATGTCAAATCAAGTACTTCGCATAAATTAATACTTATTTCTTACAACACAAAAAAATATACTCTATTAACACAAACTTAAACTATACTTCTGAAACTAAAGTTATCATGATTAAAATGGCCTCTACATCTAGTTTGTCAGGTAGCATAGGGTCCAGAACTTAAACTACCTTCTTATTTGCCCTTTATTTTTTATTTTTTGTTAAGAAGAATTTTTTTTTTTTTTGCATTTTTACGTTTTGCATATGATCATTGTATTGTTTATATAATCTCCTGTACAAATATTTTCCAACGTACATTATATCAATTCCATTTAAGAAATTCGATAGAAACCTTTTTTGCACATCAAAAATGTGTTCTTATCAGCAAACTGTCCACTTCCCGTGTTGTAAGTTTCAGCAACTGGCTTCACTTGTTGCTGTTCTCTTCTCCTTTGGACACTGGGAGTCTATACTCTGGTAATAATGGTGAGCATTTTTCTAGGTGCAGCTGGTCATCTCCAGGGACATTTTGAGGCGTTTTCACCTTTAAGGAGATGCCAGACACAGTGAGCTCGGTAAATACGGGAGGTGTGCAGCCGAATACATTACTGGACAGCCAACATGGACAGGCAGGGATTTCTTCTTTTCCTTGTGTGTGTTTGTGAAAGACAGAGGAAGAGAAAGTAAATACATAACATTTGTGTAGGAGTGTTTGTGTACACTGCATTTGTGCCAGTAATTCATCCTGGGTGTATATACACATTTGAATAATGATCAATACAGAACATGTTCTTCGTGAAGTCCTGAGTGTTAGAGGAAATCAGCTCTGTGCTGAAATGTAAGCTGGAGGTTTGAATTGGGTTTATTGATGTCAGACTCTAGAGCCATCTCTCTAAATCCCCTCCCAATGCTTGTGTGTGTGGGGGTGTGTGTATGTGTGTGTGTGAGCCTATCTGTAATTGTCACCTATCCCCTGCCTGCAGAGAGGGCTTTAAGGATTTTAATTGAACGCCGCCTGTAGATGCAAAATGTATTTCTCCAGAGAGTCACAACCCCTTTTAATGTTCCTAGGTTTCTATTTAAAGTCACTGGATTTCGTAACAGAAGACTGGAAACCTCTGTGTCTCCCAGTTGGTATGTGTTTCATACACTGACACACACTTGTGAAAATCCATGCTATTAATGTCTCCTAATGCTGGTAAAGGCTTGTTTGGTTTCATAATTCTTATATATACCGAGCTGAAGCCGGGCTTTGTCTTTTATGAGAGCTTTATTTGATTGTTAGTTGGACAGTTATCCAGAACAACGTAATTCCTGATGATCAAAACAATCATCCGGTCACACTGAAAGAGCTAAATAAGCTTGAAGAGGACATTTTAGCAAATAGCTAATGTCAGATCTGACTTCAACTAACTACACCAACAATGAAGAGCGAGGCAGAGGACTAGGATCATTTTTTTTTTTGAATGAGTAACAAAAAATGAGCTGACTTATCAGACCTGTATGTGAAAGAGTCTACAAAACTTTGTCGTGCCAGCAAGCAAACACTTCAAACCTCAACAAGCACCTCAGTGATGAACACTCAGACCTCTCCGTGAGGTACAAAACACTACAGGTTAGCATTTGAGCTGAGTCCCTCTGCACCTTTAAGAAAAAGCTAAAGACCCAGCTCTTTCATGAATACCTACTAACTTAATGATGATGGTCTCCATGTTATTGATGATGATGATGGTTGTGACGATGATTAGAGCTCTCAAGAACTGCCGTCAATGTTGTGCTCTGCCTCTGGTCACTTCCTGTCAGCACCTGTGTGTCCAATCGGACTCAAAGCTGATCGTTTGCTCTTACTGACATTGTTCCCTTTTTTCTAGATCCTTCCTTGTGTTGTTCTTACTCTCTGATGTATGTCGCTTTGGATAAAAGCATCTGCTAAGTGAATTGTAGAATTATAGAATTAAGCTCGCTGGTTAGCCCGCTAGTAGGACGGTGATGAGCTGCTAAATTCAATATGTGATATGTCACATTAGCGTGGAGACATGTGGAGTGTACGCTTTTTCAAACAGTTGAATAGATTAATAGCATAAGCCTACTACTATAGTTTATGTCATTACTATGGTGGCTTAATAGTGTCAAACTGAACAGCCAGTTAAAAAAGCACACTCCCAATGTAAATAAAACTAATGTACCATTGCCCATAGTGAACATAATGTTACTGGATGAGTACAAATAAATATGATTGGGTTACTGGTGCAACATTTTAGAGAAAATGGTCTGTTTAGATTAATATAATCTTTTCTATTATAGAATAATAGGCATTGTGCATGGCAGGTCTATAATTCATAATATATTATGTATTACATTTATTTATTTAATACACAATACAACCACAGATTATAAAAGGTTTTTTTATTTTAATTATAATTCTTTACTTTTTGGGCAATTTCCATTCATTCTTAGCTAAATCAGTCACCAACCCACTATTAATATATACAAATTGGAAGAGTTTTTCAAATAAATTTCATCTGCAGTTTTTGTTTTTATAGAAATAGTTTAAGATATAGCTTTTACCTGAGTTCTGAAAATTGTGCGTTTGAGTTTGTCTCTCAAACAGCACAGGGGAATAGTTTGACATCAAGGCCAACCACTGTTGACAAAGAACTCTTTCATTAAATTCAATGGCTTTTGATATGCAACAATTGAGTTGTGTATACAATTACATATTTTCAGGTAGCCATGTGTCTTCAGCTGCTCATTGAACATGTGTTTTTGAATAACATGTTTGGGGCTCCATGGTGTGTATGTTGGAAGGGGTCGGACCATGATAAATTAGCTTTCAGATCGATCCCTCGTTTTTACAGCTGGAGTGTATTTCATGTGGGAATGGAGGAGTGTTTAGAAAAACAGCCGACCCTGATAGGTCATGATTTTACAAACAGATACCACTGATACCATGGATAGAAAGTAAGAGTCAATTCACACACATACTTGCATATGTACATAGCCAAACACACACACGATCATTCCAGGATGCAACATATTTTTCAAAGTATTTTCAAACTTCCTTCTTTTCCCTCTGTAAAATGGTTGTGTGTGTGTGTGTGTGTGTGTGTGTGTGCGTGTGTGTGTGTGCGTGCGTGCGTGTGTGCGTGCTTCATTTAGCTGTGGAATGGGCAGTAGGTCATTTGGCAGTAGTGTCAGGTGTGTCTGGCAGACAGCCTGGTTCTCCCTGGGACAAATCTCAAGTCTCTAATACTGGCCTAGTCTGTTATTGGCACTTGGATATGAGCCAATAACAATAATGTAATACTTGCCGCCTCACACCATGGATATACACAACATTATCAGATCTGATCTGGTAGCTTTTATTACACATTTCTCATTTCGGTATTTGAGAATGAGAGCACAGTGGTAGGCTGCAGACGTGAGGGGCTGATGTGTGATTTAATCTCACAGCATTAGAAGTGCATGTTTTGATGTCTGCTTTTTGTCTGCTCTGCTCTGCTATGTAAAAATCAGTTTAAATTGAGGTATGTAAGGATGTGTCTTCCTTGCTCAGCAAATTCCTCAACAAAACAAGCTTACATAATCCATGACTTGTGTCATGGTGTTAGTTTCTGATGCATTTGTTTCCCCTCCTTCTGTTTTCTCTCTTGCAGTGTGTGCGCAGTGGAGGGCGTGGCTGGCTGAGTTGGAACGAGGAGCACCTGAATCTCATCAGGTCATCACGCAGGCCTTAAAGACAGATCGAGACTCAACTCCTGTGCCAGATTATTCATTTTGCAGTCGGTAACTGTGTCACACTACTATCCTTACCTTGAAGAACTTTGAACGTGATTTTTTTTGTTCTTTGTCCATTTTTTGTTCTTTGTCCATCAGCAATATGGCCAAAAAGAACTACGAAAGGTTATGTGATACTTACGCATAGTACGGGACATCATTGCCTAGTGTGATTTTTCAAAAAGTTGACCCCCTGAAGTTTTTATGAGTGCTTTACTACTTCTGAAATAAAACTTTTTTATGAATGGGGAAAGCTTAATTGCCAGTGTTTTCATGATCCAATTGCAACATAAACAAGTTAAAGGGAAGAGAAAAACAATGTCTTCTTGTGCTTCCACACGGGGATTTTGGATACAGAGATCGCCTAACAGAGGTGGTCCCAGCTCACTTTCCATCCAGCCCTGCAGCGGCTTGTTTACAGAACGAACGCAAACACTACAGTAACAGGAACATATGAATAGTTGACTCTGTCGTAGTAGTTGTTGTTTGCAGAACTAGTATCTATATAATTCTAATGGATGCAGTTTTACAGCTTCTTGGCGATATCGATTTACGTGATAATCAACACACAAATGGCGATCTGGGCTATATAATTTTGTCCTTCAACAATATAAATTATTTCTCAATTCTTAACTATTAAATTAAACATTATTGAAATATCAGGTTTCTATCTATAAAGAGTTGTTACCCTGTGACATCATCGACCTAGGTAATGCGCCTCAGCAAAAATCTGGCACAACTGGCACTAATTAGCTTTGAACTTGACCTGTTTCTAATGAGAGTTTAAAGTTAAACACAAAGCTTGAAACAATAAATATACCAACCCTGAAGTAGCTTGTATCTGTCTCATAAAAACATGCAATTTTAAACACAAGATTATTATTTGGGTATTAAACAGTCCTAGTTTCTTAGAAAGGTTCTTGCTCGCAGTTATCGTGCTAATTAGATGGTTAGTTGATTGGTACAAAATTAAACTGCTAAGTTTGTATGGTCGGTGTTAAACTCGGCTTGACTACAAATAAGGGGATTCTGCTCATGATTGGAGGGGCTTCTGTCCTAATTTTGACACCACTTATTTTTGTCTGTACTTCACAATAGGAAATTGTCAGTTAACTGTTGGAGCAGAGTAACAAATAATTTTAGAAAGTGGTCTGACTATAGCCGAAAGGATTGTGTCCTGAGCTAGCACTGATGTTAACACGTTCACTTCTGCAGTTCTGAGTGGGAAGGATCATTCCTCTTCAAGACATATCTTTATATCACTAAATAGGAGATACATTTTTTTTTATTATTATTATTTTTTTTATCTCAATGCTATCAGTGTGTTCCCCACAGGAAATTCACTTGGTCTTGTACAAGTCCATTAGGATTCTGTTAGCTTCTCTTGTTCTCATATTAAATGACTTTTCATGATAAGCAATAGTCCAGTTTCTGTAATGAGAGCAAAATGAAATGCTGGAGCAGAAAATTAATGTTGCTACAAGTGAAACCAGAGAGGTGTTTAACAGGCGGGCTTACAAGCCGTTTTTTTTTTAAATGTGCTGATAAACTGAATGCAGTTATTGGCAGGTTATTGTTATTAAGACCCATATAAAGCTTAAGGTAAGAATAGTTTAGGTCAAATATATTCCTGATTTTGATAACTGCAGGCCAGAGTGGGAAACTCTCATGTGTACAATGGCGTAGAAGTCCATACACAGTGCATACATTTGAGGACAGTTAAGTAGTTGAAGGCATGATCTTTATAAAAGATGTCTTCTTCAGAAAATCATTTAATAGAAAGTATTAAAATAAAAAAGAAACTACAACAGCTGTCTACAGTATGTGCTGCTGCTCTATGGAAAGACAGATGTTTAAGTGTACAGTAGGCCATGTGCGTCGTGTTTATGGATCTTTCCTCCAGCTGCCAAGAACTTATGCGCTTTGTGGCATAAGACATTAGTGATTCTTATCTTCACACTGCGTGTGTTTGTGGATGAGGTACTTTGTCAGTCTGTCAACTTATATGAACTCTGAATCGGCCCCAGTTTTTTTTAGGGTATGGAAACTAAATGGCAGAAATACTGGAGGATTTATCAGTTCAACTGTTTATGTTTCCACAGTTCCTCCCTCTGCCTCAGTCTCTTTCGCTCCATTTCACATCCTCTATACATGATCCTGAGAAGTCTGGAGTTAGTCAGGGATGCAGGTCGTACCTGTCAAGTGTCTCACTAATAGAGAATGTGTTGTTGACGCTGCTTCCAGCCGTGATTATGCTGATTTAAAGTTTCTTAGACAGAGTAAAAGCCAAGTTTGGTTATGAGAAGAGGGCTGATAACACGCAGCGGAGGTATGCATGAGGAATGCTGGTTTGTTTTTAAGTCAGGAGGACTTACTGAACTCCAACTGAACTCATAGATCACTTGTGTGGGTCACCTGTTTTCTTTTAAACATGCCATGCCCCACTTTCAGCTCGTCTTCCCTTCACTCTGCCCAAACTTGCCAAAGAGCAAATCTGACACTTGGCTGAGTTCTTGGATGACGTGTCTTCACCTATACCTCATTATATTACAATGACAAGATGATGATAGCAGAGATCTCTGTGTACTTGACATGATGAGTCCAACATGGGTTTTGTTGCAGACAAAAGGACAAAGATTGCCTTCAATTACTTTGTGTTCCTTGTTTAAATAAATACATACATATTGTTGTAGCCTACCTATAATTTTACACATGTGCGTGGCAAGTCTTTGACTGTTTGAGAATATTGATTTTCAGTTGTTATTTTTAAGAAACGAGCCAATTGCACAGCTGTTTAATGGCTCAGAGGTGGAGTTTTGAGTGTCTGTTGTTCCAAACTGTCAGGGATGTAAAATTAAAAAACTAAGTAGTGTAGAGAGACTGTGTATAAACATTGACACAGCAGACATTATTACACCATAGAGAAGATAAATACTGACAGAGAGAATACCACAGAGGATGTGTGATCCTGCAGCTGACAAGCACGTCTCCTTTAGCACATGTTCCTTTCTCTTATTTGAAATGAAAAGCAAAGAGAGCGTCTACATTTCAGCACACAATACTGCACTTCTACTAGGGTTCTACTATGAAGTTATTCACGAGATCTTTAACAGAGTTTTAAATCCTCATCAATCATCGATTATGACTTCTTGGAACGATATTTGGCCCACTATCAGCAACAGAGTGAAGATCTTATTGGAATGACTCTGTGATGTACATTTTTGAAGGGTTTATCAGAATATCCTGTTGCTTTGGTGATAAACACACACACACACACACACAGTTACATAAAAACCCATCCTCAGACTGTGCAAAATAGTTGACGGCACACTCGCATCTCACACAAATGCAGCCTTGGCAACTGTTTTTCTTTCTTTTTTTAATTAGAGCAAAAGATCAGAGAAATACCAAGTGTCAATACCACCGAGAACGAGAATCTGGCAACAGCGACCTTTTAGAGCTCCCTGATCTTTTATAATGTCAGGAAGGGAGCATCTTGTTCTTTTCTGCCAAAGTTTATACCCCCTGCCACGCCCCCACATGGAAATCCAAAGAACTGCAGACTAATAAGGGCTGTAGCATCACTCGCTATATTTAGTTATTATTTAGTCATTTGGGGAAATGGCCAGTTGCCATTAGGGGGGTATGAAATAGGATTTGCAGTTATTGAGGTTACTTGGGACTTCAGTACTATGATGCTCTGGGTTTTCAGTAGGGTTCACTTCTTTCCAGTGTAGATCACCATGGTAACCTTTACTTAACAACTAACCTGCTCTAGAGAAGTAACGCTGACAACGCACAACTCTGCTTGAAAACCAACCAACACCACCCCCTCTACAACCATGTCATCTTCATCCACACTGCCTGGAGGAAATATAGGTTGGGATAAAACACAACTTCCTGCATTTAAACAGCTCCACAGCCAAGCCATTTTAGGTCCGGTCATCCCACATAACCGCCACTTCCTTTTCCGATCAAGACATGCACCTCTCACTACTGGTCACCAACCTGGGTGTTAACATGGACACTCATCTGAACTTTGAGGCCAACATTGAACGCATCTGTAAAAGCTCATTCTACCACCTCAGAGACATTGCAAAAATCTTGCTCTCTCTCTCTCACCCTACCAGATGACGCGAAACCCATCCATGCCCTTGTCTTTTCCAGGCTCGATTACTGCGAAACACTTCTCATCGCGATCCTTTGCTAGAGCCTTCTGAAGCTCCGATACATACAAAACAGGGCCACCGGGATCCTGATGAGAGTGTGGAAATAACCCATGTTGGCTTCATTCCTGTGGCTTCCAGTCTCACTCAGGATTTTAATACAAAGTCTCCATACCAACCCATCAGTTCGTCAACAACAATGCCCTTCCCCCCCAAAGACCAATAAACAACCACAAGAAACCTCCTCTTATGCCAACCGCCTCCAGCCTGCAGGACTAAGCTGCGCACCATGGGGAATCTGGCCTTCCACCCTGCTGCCCCACACCTGTAAAATGCTCTCTCTGACTACCTGGGAGCTCCACAGACTGTTGATTCCCTTAAAAAAAATATGTTAAACGTTTCTCATTTAAAAAGCCTTGTCCAAAACCGCTTGCTCTTTGTTGTCCCTGAATTCTGCCTAATGCTGTAGCGCTTTGAGATTTGCTTTAAACGTAAAGTGTGTTATAAATAAAATGTATTATTTTATTACTGCTGCGTTCAGGAAAAGAGCTCAAGCCGTATGACACTACGCCCCCTGACCAATCACATCTCTTGATCACAGAGCTCCGTGAGCTGATTGAGAGAGGGGAGTTGGTAAAGAGACCAGTAGGACTCTGTGTTTCCCGTATTATTTTAAATTTATGAAAAGTAATTCATTCTATTTTACTGATATCATTGCGCATAGCAGATGCTCATTTTGAATTATATTTTTGCATTAATTTTTAGTAGCTTCATACCGTTCTGTTTGTTACTGTCGGGGCTGCAGCTGAAATATTAAATCTGAAACTCTCATCCATGCCACAAGAAAACCAAGTGCAACAAGTTAATTTAAGGGAAGACATAGTTTGCTCAGTTTTAGTACGTCAATCGTCTGACGGCATAGAAATTTACAGTATGTTGTGATATGTCATCTGAAGCTAACACTGCCTCTTTCTTATGAACTCGCTCATAGGAACCTTGGCGTAACTTATCCGGTTGACAACCAGCTTTGTGAATTATGAACTCTGTTGTTTTGTGCGATCCCTTATGTCGGGGTTAGTGAAGCACGGTGACTCAAATGTTTGCTATGCACTGTAGCTGTTATACTGCAATGTATTGTCCTTGTAATTTGCAACCATGCGTGGTTATTTGGGAACAATAGCCATATAAAGCTGTCAAAGTTATAAAATGTTTAATGTGGAAAGGGACTCGTTCCTTTCGGTTTCTTTTTTTTATTATTTGATAAAGTTGGAGAACAGCAGCAATGCTACGAGTGTTACCACACTCAGGCCCGGTAGCCACATTCCCACAGCAGCAGGCAGAGGATGAGATAAATCACCCAGGCTAGAGGCCCACTGGCTTGGATCATCTCTATCTGAGCAGCCTGCCCCTCTCCTTCCCCTGGATGAAGGTGTCGGCGGTTAGAGCGAGTATTAGCCGTAGGCTGTGGGACAAGGGAGGATTTCTGTGTGGTGTCAGTGCCGTGGTCAAGAAGAAAGCAGCCTTATCTTCTAATCCTGTTAAATAAATGGCCTGCATTTATGTTGTCAGTGGGCTGGAGTAAAAAGGACAGAGTAAGAAGATATAAAATAGCCTGTGAGATAAATGTGCTCTTTGCCCTTCTTTGCTGATGGTGGTGGAGGTGGTGAATTGATAGCCAGAGAGCTCCCTGACCCCCAGCCACTGTGTTTGTTCTTTTTTTTTAAGCTGCTTATGACTGAAAGCAATAAGTTCACACCACAAAAAAGGATTTTATCCCTCTAGGCTTGAAGAATACTCCAGTTTTTCTTGCTTACATGATAAGTATATCAGTTGGAGAAAAGCAAGTGGAAGAGATAAAGATAACAGCAATAAGGGCAAATCTATCAAAGGCTGCATCAGAAAGATTGAGAGTGAGAGGGAAACATTGCTGGAACAAACAGTAAACACCAAGCACTGTACTGTACTGTAGCAGCTATTTGTGCATGCTGTAGTAGTGTGTATCTGTGGGTTTGTGCATGTGCTGCTCCATGTGTAGAGCTCATACATCATGTGTGCATACTCATGTACATGCATGTGGATGTGATCTCATGTCCTTGCATCACTGCCAGTAATGTGGGTCGGCCTGACTGTTGGGCTACGTTTGTTTAGCTGTGAATTCTTCCTCTAGATCCAGTGACTCACAGCCTGTGGCTTAGGCTGAGTTTTTGTGCCCAGAAAGCACTAATCTGGAGCACACAGACCCAAGACCACAGCCTCACTATTACCTCACTCCTGTCAATGGACTTTTTAGTTACTCAGACTACAAACACAAGTGCTAGCTTCATCTGTGCGAGGTTTAAAGCGGTTTGAAATGTTTTAAAGTGAGAAGCATTCAGCATTGAGTTTCTTCGTACTTCTTATTTCAGCCATGCTTGCAGCCAAGCATGCTACAGCAAAAGAGGGAGCAGAATGAAAAAAGAGCTTAATACGAGAGTGAGCCCATGGTTTCAGATGAGAAGGATGGCGGCAAAACTTTATTGTTGTGATGAATGGCACTGGTGAAACAGGAACTAGTGCAGGGAAAGTCTTACTCAAATGGACCACCATGCTGGGAGAATGAGCTGGGATGCGTGTGACTGATAAGGAATAATTGTTCAATCAGCAGCCGTCAGCCAATTACAGTTGGGGAAGATGACTTTTGTGTCTTGTATGAACCAATGGATGCTTTATGTATCATATCTTCTCATATCATGTATGAGGATGTGCATGACTAGCTCACACAATCCATCTCTAGTCTTCATTACAATAACTTGTTGGTTAAATAAATGAATCACACTTTTATGTATTAGCAAACATTGCTGGTCAAATGATGTGGCCAGGAAGTAACGCAGTCACCCCTTACTAGCTGGGGCTGTAGCCATACATTGGCTGTAGCCCCCTGCTAATAGCGCGTGATTGCGTTACCGCACAGTCTAGCAGTATTTTGAACAAGAAAATTAAGATAAAAATGTATGTTGACTATGTCAGGTTAAACTTTCATGTCGACCGATGCAACCTGTGATAACATTTAGTACAGGTGTGTGGATGTTAACCTGCAGTGTGGGCTGAAGGCTGGCTGTGCTAACGTTAGCCACACTCAGCAAACCAAATTACATAGTTTACCCGCAGACAAGTTTGGCTAAATTGTGACAGTTTTGTGATAATTTTCTTACCTTTAGACTTGTCGGCTAATCTGAATTTAAATTTGCGTTTAACCTTTAAGAAATGTAGTGGCTTGGAACATCTCTTGTCGCGTCATAACCGACAACAAGGGTGATACTCTCTTTCCATTTGACTATTTGCACACTCCCTACCACTTTGCCATGCTGGCTAAATCTGAGTGATGTCTGTCTTAAGAAATGCCTTTAATATTGTGATTAAAAAATGCAAAAACATACCTTTCACTCAGAAGATGTTTCAGGTAATATGGATAACATCATATACTGTAACTCTGTTTCTTAGACCCGATGCATTACAAAGCTTATCTCTGAAGGTTCAAAGGAAAATGCCAGTTTTTTTTTTTTTTTTGTGTGGTAATAATAACACGTCACCTTTACTTAGATAATAGTTGAAATCTGATAGCATGTAAAGACTCAGACTTTGCACTGATGGTTAAGGTATAAAGTGTTTTATAATACCTGGCTAAAATGTTGGCATGTGTTATAGGTTGTGTGATCACTGTTCATTGGATGGTTTTGATTTGACTCATGCTCCCAGACCTCTGAAATTACCTTGGCAAGTACAATGTTATTTCAACTGATGGGAACAATTACCGAAACTAATCGTCATAATAAAGTGGGATTTTCTTTTAATTGATCCCCCCTGCGACTCATTTATGAGGTCATTGCACACAGTTAGCTACACCTCTCCCTTCGGGTTTCAGGTTTCTCCCTATGTAAACATTTTCATGCTTAGTAATTCTTCAGACACTGATATAATACAACCGTCTGAAATGTGCATTCTGCCTCTTAAACACTTTATATGTTAGCAGGTTTTTTTGTTAGCTTTGCTCAGCCGTTGCAGTAAATATCTCATTTTCTCGTGCCATAGTGCCAAACTTCTAATCGGTCATTCCCATAACCCAAACTGAAACAGCAGTTTAAAAAAAACAACAGTCTGAACAGTCATTATTGTTGCTGTTTCTGTCAAGGCTGTACGGCCAAAACCGTCTGCTTTCCTTGAAGTTGCACCGTTCATGTGACTTCTAATTTCTGACTGGACCAGCAACACTGAATTAATATCTTTTAATGGGAATGTGTCATTATTTATGGATTGCATGTCAGTCATAGGTGGCTCTAATGAGAGAGAGAGAGGCAGCAAGGAAGACAGAAAAAGTGAATAATAAATAATGCAGTCGTGTGAGACAGACTTTGCAAGGCCAAAGGGACATTAAGGGGGTGTAAGGAGCAGTACTGGCAGTACACTCCATTATTGTGTTTGTGTGTGTGTGTGTGTGTGCGTGCGTGCGTGCGTGTTGTGTGGGACCCAGATGGACTGTGCTGAGGTTACTAGGAGAGAAGAAAAGAGTCCTGCTGCTTGGGAAATGGACTTGCCTAAAAAAACATGTTGAATTCACAACATCAATTTAGAAAAGTGGTACTACTGCACAAGATGTTGTTGTATTTCATTGTTAGCTGTCAAACCTCATCAGTGCTGCTGTTGGGGTTGGACTAAGAAAGCATGTTAGAGAGAGTTGAAGAATCAGAATTCAAAAATGAAAGAAAAAGACTGAACAAAATAGTGAAAAGGCAACTATTAAAAGTAGTTGCATAAGTTTCCACCTATGTTTGTTACACTTTTATCTGATCAAGTAGAGGAGAAAATTCTGACCTTTTGTTCACATGGATGCTCTTTGTACATGCAGACACACACACACACACACACACACACACACACACCTTAGAATCGTTCAATGTTATACAAGAGGCCAGCTGGGTGGAAATCAATCAGGTAAACTAGTTCAGAGGAGGGGAGGAGAGCGAGATGCAGGAGGTCTCAGAGGAGCAGGACTTTGTTCCACATAGGAGGGAAATACAGAGAGATGCATCAAAAAAAAATTGCCTCGGGCCTCTCCCTAAGGTGCAGAACACACATCAGGTACCCAGGACGTGTCTGCATACATGTATGATGCATGAAAACATGTAGACACATCACTTCTCCCATGTGTTTGGCGGTGCCTGTGTCGCAACATGTGTATCCGCAGGTTACACAACTTCTGATCCAGGCTCTCCCTCTGCCTCTGAAGGGACGCCGGTTTCTGTCTCGACCACTCCTTTTCCATGGAAACTCCAATAAGAATCCAGTGTGCTAAGCTCCAACCAGATAGACGGATGACCATGTTATGTCTCAGTAACCTAATAAAAACCCCACGTAACTCTCAGCAGCTATGCACAGACAGGAGCAGCACAGGATGGAATCTATTCAGAAACAATTCCTATATTTCATTCCTAATAACTGGTGTTATTGCATCCACAGCGTTGGCCCATATACATGGAGACATAATGAAGCGTGGGATCAAATCAATAAAATCTTCCCACTTTCATGTAATAGGAAAGACGCATTATATGTTTACATGGTTATTCATGCTGTATCTTCAATTATGCAATGCCATGTTTTCAGATTTATCAATATTTATTTTAAGCGTTGAATTTTAAATCACAAGTTACATAATAATGTGATCATACATCTACACAAATTATTTTTCATACTCCGTGCGCGCGCGCGTGTGTGTGTGTGTGTGTGTGTGTGTGTGCGCGCGCGTGTGTGTGTGTGTGTGTGCGTGTGTGTGTGTGTGTGTGTGTGCGCGTGTGTGTGTGTGTGTGTGTGCGTGTGCATGTGTGTGTGTGTGTGTGTGTGAGACAGTCTGCTTGAGCTGCGGGGCCCTTCCATAAAGTTTAATTATATGTAGCATTCCCAGTGGAAAGGCTGAGATTAAACTAAAATTAAATTGTGTTGGGGTGCATAAAATGTTTCTGTGCTGTGGAGGGCGTACACTCACTTGCACACAGGTGCTTCTACACAAAGGGAGCATGCCAAGCTACAAAAGGGGCAGAAACCATGACACCGTTGTTGGCAATGATTTACATGAACTGAAGCAGATCTGAAAGCAATTGTGATCTTCATCATATCAGTCTTATGATCTGCTATCTGCCTTGTCTGACAAAGTGAAGACTGACCAGTATGCCATATCTTTGCGTCACAATTCATGGGCTCTTTCCTACTGGCACAAAACGTTTTGTTGCGCAGCGCAATTGTCATTCTCAGAATGCAACTGTGCCACAGAACGGGGTCTTCAATTGAAATTCAAAGAGGTCCGGTTGGAGGAGTTCCCAGGCCAGGCAGGATATATAATCCCTCAAGTGAACTCCAGGTCTACCCCAGGGTCTCCTCCTCGTTGGGAGTGCCCAGAAAACCTACAAAAGGGAGGCGTCCAGGAGACTTCCTAATCAGATACTGAGCCACCTTAAACTGGGTCCTTTCTATGCAAAGGAATAGCAGCTCTACTCAGATCCCCCCCCCCCAAATGTCTGAGCTCCTCACCCTATCTCTAATGCTGAGACAAGCCCCCCTTTGGAGGAAACTCATTCTGGCCGCTTGTATCAGTGATCTTATTCTTTCGGTCAGTACCCACAGTTAATGACCATAGTTGAGGGTTGGAACGAAGATTGACCTGTAAATCGAGAGCTTTGCCTTCAGGCTCAGCGGTCCGGTACAACCCCCACATTACTGCAGATGCTGAGCCAATACCCTCACTCATGAACAAGACCCTGTGATACTTAAACTCCCTCCCTGGCAAGGACTCACTCCCCACCTGGAGAGAGCGGTCCACTGTTTTCTAGCAGAGAGCCATGGCCTTGGACTGGGACGTGCTGACCCTCATCTCAATCACTTCACATTCGGCTGCGAACTGCTCCAGTGCCTGCTGGGGGGTCCCAGCATGAGGAAGCTCACAAAACCACCACCAAGAGATGAGATCTTGAGGCCACCAAACTGGAAACCCTCCTCCCCTCGGCCGTGCCTTGAGATCCTGTTGATGAAAAAAATCACAAACAGAAACGGTGACAAGGGGCAATCCTGGCAAAGGCCAACCCGCACCAGGAACGTGTCTGATTTTGTGCCGAGGATGCGGACACAGCAAATGAAAGTGTTTGCAGGTGTGTGCAAAATTTACCAATATTTTCCAAATGGAGGGTCCAAGGTTTCTGTGGCCACGGGACAGGCTGCTGCTGATGAGGCTGGACCGAGGAGCAGTGAGAAGACAGGTGGACATATTGTGTGCACTTCCGGCGCCAGACGCAATATTTATGAAATACATGTGCTTATATGCTTATTTACTAACTTAACGAATCAGTCGAAAAATCAACTCATTGTGACCTGTGTGTGTAAACATGCTGACGGTATATTTTTATAACAAAGAAGTCATATAACAATGAAGTTAATAATAATGATAATAATAATGTATTTTTTTTTAGATGTCAAGGCCAGTGTCCCTTTTGGATTTGATTGACAGCTTGATATATCATGTTGACGAGGAGGAGGAGCAGCACTGGCAGGTAAAGGTGCAATGTGCAGGGCTGGGTAGGCAATCACATTATGTTCGATAAAGATTGAGTCCTATATGTTCGAGTGTGAGTTTCCACTGGTCTTGAGTTTTTAAACTTGATTGCTGCATTAGGGAGCAGAAATGGTGATGTGTGGAGTGGCACTAAAATTGTACGAGTTTACTTATCGTGAATTTCATGAAACACTAGCTCTCATGGGAATAACAGAATATTTGGCGTCATGAGCAAAGCCTGCAAACTAATATTAGGGCCTCTCGATCTCAAAGTCCCGGGCTGAATTTCTGTCCTGGCACATCCCTGCAAACAGGAATGCATAACAGGACTCATACTCCGCAGCGAAATTGTGGATAGATTTCAAGTCAGTTTTTTAATGGGACAGAGGGCAGGGAGACTGCACGCTTTTGTTTCCCTGTCTCCTGAGGTCTTCATTTTCCTTTCATGACGAGGTGACAGACAGACACCAAGCCCTCCTCAACGCGCCTCTCACTACAGTATATTGCGTGCTATCTACATGCATGTCATTTATGCACACAGCAGACAATATAACCATGCATGTGATCTGGCAGCAAAAAGAAGTAAATGAATATTAACAGCCTGGCTCTCTGTGATGTCACAGAACAATAGTTAACATTTAATCCTGTCTGATTGTCTCTGTGTGTCTTGAGATGCTTGTCCTTTTTGTGTGTGCCATTTTCAGCCTTCTTTGGACAGGACAGCTTAAGAGAGAAGGGAAATGCGTGAAAGAGAAAGTGGGCTAGACATGCATCAAAGTATTGTGGCCAGGACTCAACCCTGTGTCAAGGACTATAGCCGTATATGGGACACCTGCGCTTCTGACTGAGCCAAATTGGTACCCCGTTCCAGAGACTTCAATAATTAATGACGAGACGCTGCTGTGCCATGGGTGTAAATGCAGCGTCTCCTTAATTTGGAAAGGCACTGATCATTTCTGATGTTGTGGAAATAATTCTGCGGATAGTCAATCAGATCATCAAAATCTTTCTTATGCCGTTTTCACATATGCACTCCTGAAAATATCTAGATCATTTCAGGAGGACTGCTCTTGGAATTCTCCTGATCTGGCTGTTCACATATGCACCTCACAGCAGAAGACTATCTCCGGGCCTTCATCGGAGGGACAGTGGACAGAGTCGGAAACCAGGGAGAGAGACACTGGGGAATGACATGCAGGAAAGAAGCCACAGGGCAGATTAGACCCCTGGCCACCTGCCTCGAGAACTACGGCCCCCAAATCAACCCCTTTTCAGGTGTGCTTTGGTCATGAACAACTTCTATGAAAAGCAATAAGGATTCTGCTCTTTAGTTGTGGAATGTTCAACAATAGTTACTAACTTTGAGTATTTGCTGTTTGGAACCAGACTTGAAGTTTACAGTGGTGGGCATTAAATACTAGTATTAGAAAGTGACACAGTTTCAGAAGACAACAGGACTCTGGTGCCCTGTCCTCCATATTTTATTTTTTTTTCTGCTTTATGTGAACATTACACTGGCATAAGCAGGGCAAATACTGCTAGAGAAACCGATAAGTAAGGATAAGTGTTTGGTTAACACCAGGAGCATAGCTTCATTGCACTGTAACCTGTTTTTGCTCTCTTGATCGGGTTTTCTGTTTGGATTACTTTCATAGGTTTGTGTATTTTAAAAAAAGCTCACTGTATATTTTGAGAGGCAAACAATTTTGAAATTAGATCAAAACATGCCTTAAGCCTAATCAGGATTAGGGTGGTAAGTAATTATGTTTTATTATTAAAGCAATCATTGTATGACACATTTTACATTTAGCTCTGTTAATCCAAAGATTAGTATTTATTATACAAAGACAAATATGGATTGGAACATTGAGTGCTTCTCACCACCTCATTAATTGCTTGTTGTCCTGTTTTGTATTCACACCTGGACTCCTTTAGTCTGTACTTCTTTACTAGATATGATCAGTATGCCTTTATCAACAGACTATGTACCACAGTCATTTAAACTAGCTGTAAATAAACCTTTTTAAAAAGCACACTCTTGATTCAGGCAACTTAGCTCTATATATTGACCTATAGATATACTGTAGGCTATACTGTATCTTACCTTCCCTTTATCACAGAGATCCTCAAGAAAATGATGTGACTTCTCCATAATAACAGTTTATTTAAGGATTTTAAGCCATGATTTAGAGTTCACAATAGCACTGAGACTGCATTGGTGCAAGTTACATGTGAACGATGGTTTCAGACTGTAGACTTCTCTCTACTTGTCCTATTAGATCGTATTGCATTACGGACAACACTTTAGGTTGGTTTGAATCATATTTATCAGATCAGTCTCACTTTGTACATGTCAATGATGAGTTCTTTATGTACACCAAAGTTAGTCATGGAGTTCCACAAGGTTCTGTGCTTGGACCGATTCTTTTCACCTTATAGATGGTTCCTCTAGAAAACACAAGTTTCATTGCTATGCAGGTGAAACTTGCAATGATGCCTGATAGCACAAAATCATTTGCACAAACTATAAGCATATCTTAAGGATTTTAAGAAGTGCATGACCAGATATGTCTTGCTTTGTGAGGTACAATAAGGTTTCAATATGAATAAAACAACTGTTTTAATATTACATTTTCAACCAGACACTGATTGAAATGTTGCACACAACACATAAACATCCACGTCAGGTCGAGTCAAAAGAAATTAATCACAGAGATCAGAATCAGTCCTGATGTTTTCCATGTGGGGAGTGTCTGTGCATGTTTGAAGATATTAGCCCACTGGCAGATAAGAAATATCTACTGGCTGGAGAGAGGGGTCACCCCACTTTTTTGACTAAGTTGTTGGCATGGCTTCTAAAGAGCAACCAAACACAGATGTAGGTCTTCATGTCAGGCTTGCAATATAATATTCCAGCAGGCCTATTTTATTGTCTGTATATACGTAGGTTTGTTCTGGACTGCTGCACTTATACACTAAACTAATTATTGTTACAACGTTGTTAATATGGGAACATGACATCCTTCCAAAAGAGTGATTCCAGATAGTTTTCTAGCTGACCTATTTCCACAAAATATGACCATTTCTCTACTTTGATCAGTTTTCATTGGCAGACAACCAACATCTGGTCTGCAGTGGGAGGGTTACTCTGCGTTTTCTCTGCACTGCTTTCTAAGATCCCTACCCTACACCCTAACCTACCATTTAATTACTTCCATTTGCATATCTACCTTTTTTACACGGATCCATAGCCACAGTCTTCTGATCTTTATTGTGTTGTTGCCCCCAACCTGTCCGTGAACGCTCATGTCATAGTAAAAAAAAAAAAAACAGGAGAAGTTTTAAGATGTAGTCCTTATGTGACGGTTTTTAAAAGTCCTGTTTTCAGTGAGGAAAAAAAATAAAACTGCAGACTAAGTTTATTACGTTTTTCTGATGGTCATGTCTTTGCTCTCCTCTGACTTGTGCATTAATCACTCACTAATGCCCTTATTTGTCAGCCAGCCACCTCACCACGTAACTCGCTCCTTAACCCTTCGGCCTCAGACCCCTGACCCCTATGAAACCGCTACCCAGGGCACAGACCACCGGGAACACACAAAACTCCTGCAGGTTTTACACACAACACAGACTCTCATGTGAAGTTCATTTTATTCAGGGAGAAAATTGGGAATTCAAATCTTATGCTCTGCCAACACATATTTGTTTGTAAAATTTACAGTGACAAAACCATATTTCTAAAAAATGAAATGATCTTGGTCAAATTTGTTCATTGTGAAGCTTTTAGTAGTTTTTTTCTTTTTAATGTTTAAATGACCGGGAATTCAGTCATTCTCAACTGTCATACTTTTTCTATTTCTCTCCTCGGCAAGTTTGAAATCACAAACACAAACTAACAAACATTTTACATTTAACTAAGTTTCAATCAAGGTTTTTGGTGATATCTTCACACACTGCATCTTCTTCTTGTCTTTTGTGCTGTTAATGACTGTAAACTGTTGCAGATTGAATTTTGTTAAAGTGGGACTTTCAGTAAGCACAGCCCCTGTTTGGAGATACCCAACCAGAGTAGCAACACAGTAAGCTAACCTTTGTGGACTTTGTTTGGTGCACAATGTACTTAAGCTACTTTTACTTTTCTATATTTTTATGAATTTCATTGTTTAACACTACAGGCACTGTTAAAAGCATATGATACGGTACAATAAAGCATTAATTACTTCCATTGGTATGGCTGATATGTCCCCGGTCTAGGGGAACCAAGACACAATATGTTGAGTGTCCCCCCACCCTTCCCACTCCAAAGTAAGCCAGCAGCCCAAGTCAACCTCAGATTTAACAGCAGTTTTTTTTCTTCAGAGCAGAGCAGGGTCCAAAACAACAAACAAAAGGTGACTACTGTAACAGCAACCCTAATCGTTCCTGACATAGAAGTAAAGCAGACTAAAAGACAGTTGTCTTCCTTAGTCTCCTAACTAAAACACAGAAGAAAAATACGTAAACAGGGGTGCTGGTGGCCTAGTGGTCAGTTTGCGTGCCCCTGTAGTCATTGGAGTATATGGCCTGATATGAATACAACCTTTGGCTCCTGTCCTGCATGTCTTTCCCCACTCTCTCTGTACCAGTTTATATAATATAGACATAAAATGCACAAAAATACAAAGTAGAAGTAAACAAAAAGGGCTTCCCCCTCTTAATCACTGCTGTGCGGTGTGCAATTATTTACAGTGTTAAATTTCCAAATAGCTTACAAAACAACACTTTTGCATTTTACACAAAATGACCACAATTAACAATTTTTCAAATTCACCCTCATAATCAACCACAAGATCTGGCCTACACAATACAAAAGATTCATATGTCAAGCTGGCTTTGTTGGCTAAGGCTGGGGAAGTGGAGAGCAGGCTGCCTCAGCTGAGATTTGAAAAGCTGTGATGTTAACAATGGGCCAGATCGCTATAATTCTCTTTGCTCCCTCCATTCAGCAGCAGCATCTGCATCACCACCTAGACACCCTCCCACTGTCACAGAGACTGTCCCACAGACGCACCCAGGTTGTGTTTTTATTACACAAACCACTGAATCGCATTTTAGCCTACAACTCGGACTAGAGAAGTGTTCATGTTGCTGAAGAATTGGGGATAAAGCTTCCCGGTGTCACAACCGTCTTTGGCACAGCTCCCTTAGAGCCCTGTCACATAGAAATGTGACGCTACTAAAGCGTCGCCAACAAAACCATTGTTTTCCTAAGGCACAGCGGCCGCTGCTCTTCTCTGCTGCTGTAAGAAGCGTTTTTCTAGCGGTTTTTGGGGCGTGCATAAAAGTTAGAAAATTTAAGCTGAAAACATGGAGTCGTGCTCGTCATTGACACTTTTGGCTGAAGCCTGAATCAAGCTTTGCCTAAAGTAGGCTTGGAAGCGCTCATTGTCCAGACAGAGCTCACCGGAATAAAGGTGGAATCAACCATACTTTTTCCTTTATTTAAATTTTATGTCAGGAACCCAATACTGCTGTTTTTTTTATGACATTTTCCCCCCTCCTTGACAAGGAGCAAAGCAATGCAGAGAGCTCTACATTTGCTCGAATCCATTTTTTCCCACTTATTTTATTTGGTCACCCATATGGGCCCTCAGCCACAGGCACTCCTAACCGGTTTTTCCTAAGATGCGCTCAGTAGTTATTGGAGCAGCCGCGCACGTGTGCCAACCCCTGGCACCCTCTGATCGGATCCTGTGACAGGAGCTTTAAAAAGAACCCTGTTCCATCTTTACATTATTTACTTGGATAGACTTGGACTTTCTCCTCTTCCTCTTTCAGTCCAACCCACACACGCACATTCTTTCCCACCGATAATTGCAGTACAACAATAACACTCATTCCTCTGCAGGACCTTAAGCTTCCTGTGGTCGGGTTAAATGCAGTGGCAGCTGTGCCACAAAGACGGCAGAATATGCATTCTGGCATGGCTGTCTCTCTGAGAGACGAGGCACTGTTGGAATAACAGGTCGGATTTCCTTGATCATCCAAGCATTTTGATTTAAGGCAGCCTGGGAAAATCCCTTTGTCCATTGCCCTTGGCACAAACTAGGTCCAGGCTAAAATTGAAAAATCTGAATAATCTAATAAAAAATCTAATCTTCTTTGGAGAATAGAAGATAAAGCAATATTAGTTTAGTGCTGGACAAGAGGCAGATCATTTGGATTGAATTGGGATGGCTTATTCCCAAACAGCTGTTTTGTGGAGTTTATTTTTCTCCTGTAACAACCCTACTTGTATCTATTAATCCTGTAATATAACCTACTATTTACTTCATTCTCACCGTGGTTGATATTTTTAATGGAGAACAAGGCGGCCTCCATGCTCCAGATCCACAGTTATCACTTATCCGAAAAGGGCACCCTGGCCAATAAGATCAGTTCAGGGCACAAAGAGAAGTAGGCCACAGGCACCCACTGAGAGCTTAGATAACATATGGTGCATAAACAGTCAATTGCAAAGGTAGTGTGTGTGTGTGTGTGTGTGTGTGCGCATGGATGTGTGTGTGATGAAGTAAACACACACCTGAAGGTGGTCCTGCAGTGGGCGGCAATTTATTGGCCTTGCCAGAGAATAAGTAAAGGTACTATTGACTTGAGGGTCAAGCTCCCTGTGATTTCACATTACTGCACCCAATGAAAAGAGAAAAGTATTGACAAAATCAGTGAGTTAACCTTCCAGTGAAAGCATTAAATTGCTGGCCAAAATTTTACATCAGGGCAGTCCACGGTACATTTTTGTTTTTTTACATCTTAATTTCTGTAAAATAAAAATATTTTTATTTGGATAAGCTATAACAGGAGGAAATATTGTCAGTATATCTTCCCTCTTGGTTATTGTCTACGGAATCCATTGTCTGTTTCCCAGTCTCAAAAATCAATACCACAGTCTTTGTTCTTCTTCTGTTCCTTTTTACTGTGGTCTATGTTAATCAATATGCTGGCGGAAGGGGCAGACATATAGGGGTGTGCGATTTGCCGAATAAACGGTTAAAGTTAAAGGCATAAGAATTACGAGTCACTTAGAGTAATTATTACTATTTTTTGATCAATTCAGGTCTGCAGTACCAGTCAAATGAAATGTTTAAACTGTAGCTCAGCCACCAACCACTAGCCACGTCTGTTAAACTCCAGTGAGTATCCAGAAAATGTTGCAGGTTTTTATCCCGTTAAACGTGCATTGAACTATCTTGAATCAATGTATAACCATATCCAGCACAGGTATGTGGATATCAAGCTGCAAGAAGGACCAAAGGCTGGCGCTGCTGGCACTGTTAACATTAGCCACACTGAACAAAGCAATCTGACATCGTTTATCAGCAGAGGCCGGTATCCTTTGTTTAGCTGTGTTAATTCAATTTTCCACAATTTTGATTGTTTTCTGAGTGTTTTCTTAATTTTAGAATAGTCAGTTTATCTAAATTTAAATTAGCGTTTATAGGTCTGGGAAATCAGTCCCGAGGAACATCCTCAGAAGAGAATAGAGTTATGACACCACTAGTGATTAGAGAAATGTATGTAGGTCCTTTTTGCAGGCAAATTGTTTATGTGCCTTTTCTATTAATAAACTCACATGCCAGTATTTGTTTTCTTTTGGGATTAAGGAGGTTTTTTTTACTTATTTGTGGTCCGCCTTAACACAAACACACTCAAACACAAAAACACCTCTGATTATCTACACATTACTCTCCATGTGGAATTCTCTGAATTGACTTTCAGAAGCCACCTGTGCCGGGTTCATGGCTGTGGCCTGATGTGCTGTCACGGGGCTTTGATGCCTCATCATGTACCCTCTCTGAGACATCGGGAACACCTGTCCTTGCACTTACAAGGCATGCTAATACATGCATACACAAGGTGGCCTGCTGCCTGACCTTGCAAGGACAGCAGGAGTCATTGAAGAGTCAAGCCATGGCGGCCCTGCAGGACACAATACAGCATATGTTCTCTCTATATAGCGCTAAAACACGTGCAGCATAATCAAGTTGCAGGCAGGCTACAGCACATACAGGACTTAGATAAAATGTATATGTGAGTAAACAAGAAACGGCTCATGTTTTCATTTGAATACACCCTTTTTTTATCAAGAACCACCCTTAGAAACAAGAAGACATTCCTTTTCTGTTGGCTACAGGAGCTAATTATAATAAACGAATAATACAGTCATTGCATGCGTGGGTTTTATTTTTGTTCTGGGTTGTTCTTCTTGTTGCATTCTATTGTACAAACTGTTTTCTAAGAGTTTTTTGAATGTAACTCCAGAGCAATGATTATTATTTACACCAGTGGCTATTACACTGTAGGCAAACAGCTACATGACTTATAATTAAAATCTATATTAACCACACAGAGCACTGAAACAGTACAACACTTTTTTTTCCTTGATGTGTCTCTTCTGACCATGTAGCTCTATTTCTTCACTTACAATCTGTTTGCACATGCACAGGCAACGGACGTCTGAACACCCACCTTCCTAAGAACTGCGCAGACACAAGTCTGTACACCCAAACATACACACAGAAACACACAAAACCCCCTTCCCGTCAGACCTAGCTTAAATAACCTCCACAAACACAAGAGTTTGATGTTTGCCTGTTTGTCTGGGATGAGGGATATTATTGTCTGTCTCTCCCCCTGCTCCTTCCAAGTGCACTTTTCAAGGTGCAGGGCTTGGTATCTCCATGGCAACAGCAAAGCGACCAGGAACAGAGGGAGGGAGGAGATGGTGGGCGGTGGGGACAGAGGTGGGGGTAAGGGAGAAGAGTTGATGTGTGGAGGGAGGGGGTCCTGTGGTCACAGAAGGCGAGGCATGCTGGGTACAGAGACTTGGGAACACTGTGACATTTTCAAGTGTTGTGACGACGAGGAAGGAAGACAAACAGGGTGTGGCTTTTTTCTGGAGGTGTGTGTATGCGGCATCTCTAGTGGTATGTGTGTGTGTGTGTGCGTGTGTGGGGGTATGTGTGTTCACAGCAGTCCTGTGGATATCTCTGCAGTGAGAGGCCAGGTGTGATCTCAATGCTTGGTGAAAGATGACCTCTCACTGTACAATCAACACACACACACACACACAGTATCATTTTCTGAGTAGAGGGTCAGTGTCTGTGTTTGCATGCAGTACCTGCATGTACATGGCAATTCAATGGGGGGGGTCTGAGGGTCCTCTCCCAGAAAATCCCAGAAAACAGGGTACATGTCAGCTCCTGCATTTTGATGCCTTTAACCTTCGTTTGCTACTTTTATATGGCTAAATAGAAAGTAGATAAAGATTTGATATGATTCATATTTTTGAGCACTATTTCAATTTACATTAATAATCGTGTTCAAGTCGTGGCGGCAGTAGCTCAGTCTGTAGGGACTTGGGTTGGGAATCGGAGGGTCGCCAGTTCAAGTCCCGGCACGGACTAAGTCCAGAAATTGGCCTGGTAGCTGGAGAGGTTCCAGTCCGCTTCCTGAGCAATGCTGAAGTGCCCTTGAGCAAGGCACCTACCCCCCCCCCCTTCCCCCCCAGCTCAGGAGCGCCCACTGTGGGCAGCCCCATCACTCTGAGACCTCTCCATTAATGCATGTCCATAGGATCCTGTTTGTGCATGTGTGTGTATTTCGGCCTGTGTTTGTGTAGCATGTTCTCTAGACAGAGTGTAAAAAACTAATTTCCCCTCGCGGGATCAATAAATTATTATTATGCTCAGTGTAAACACAATTGACTCTTATATGACACTGCAAATGCAGAATATAGACAATTCTCCTCAAATGGTAACCAACAGCATTAGTGTAAGGGAGGACTTCATGTTCATTAGTAGAATGACTTGTCTGAGTGTGGATTACCAGTTTCAAAGTGAACATAAGCTGGAACGGTCCACCGTTAGTTATTAAATTGAGAAATGAATGATACTCTGCTGTCTATATAAGCTAGATGGTGCACTTTGAAACATTTCCAATTCAATACCCCAATTGATTTCCTTTAAAGAAAAAATAAGAGAGTCTGCGTCTCCATTGTTCAAATCCCTTTTATCACACCACTGAAATTCTACTCTCCCTCTTTTCTCTTCCTAGCCCGGCCCTGCCTCTGACTCGCTCTCACCTACATGCCAAGAGAGGAGGTGAAGATGGAGTGATAATGATTTATTGTGCAGTAATTAATTATTTCCTATTGATAATACTAGCAGTGATAACAAGGCAACAAACATGTGAGCTGAGCTTTATTTAAATAAGTAATTGTGTCAAGTGAAGTGACAGAAATTGATACCATGGCAACAACAAACATGGTTTTGACCAGTCAAGCTGGGAACCCCTGTTAGAAGAGCCTGTGCTGTTAGTGAGCTTAAATCGACTCATTCACGTTGATTGTACCTACAGAGCAGTCAGTTGTGTTTTGTGTGCTTTTATGTACTTTACTTTGTTCTTGTGTATTTTTATGTTTTATGTATTTTATTAGTATTTTACATCTGCTGTGTTTGTATTCCTGCTTTGTAGTCCCTGGGCTGCACTTTGGTAAATGTTTAAAAAAGATGTTCTATATAAATTACATAAAATGGATTGGACTGATGTTAGCTAGCATTAGCGCTTTGCTAACTAAACAGTGATCTCAGTCATTGTTGTAAGTGAACAAAAGCAAGACTATAAGCAGACCATGGGTCCGACACTTAATAATTGCATAGTCTGGACTGACCAAGATGACCAAGACAAAATGTTTTCTATAATAAACTTTTCTAAGTTGAAACAATGGAAAGAATACAGAAATATGTCCTTTCTCATGACTTCATTCTCATTATGTTTCCAGTCACAGAAGTCCTAAAAAGTGCATCGTAGGCTACTGGATGATTCAATTGACAAAGTCAGAAATGTTTTAGTCTGCTTTCAAGAGCTTCCTCTACAAGTTCTGTGATGATGTGGCACTCAAGGAATCCATGAAGTTTCACGTCACCCTTGAGTTTATGAAACCAGTACTAATAAAGCAGAACAGCCATAAAATTATACAGAAAAATATAAGAATGTTCTGACTCTGCAAGTGGGAACTTTGGAGTTTACATGTGACATCTAGGGCTGCTACTAACAATTGTTTTAATAATCGATTCATTAGTTGATTTTTTTTTTTGATTGATTGATGATTCAGATAAAAACGTTTTTTTTTATTTAAGTCCCTTATTTAAAAAAACAGCATTATTTCTAGAGCACGACTGAATATTTGGCCAGCCGATAATATCTGCTGATATTTGCACTTCAAGTGACTATCGGCTAATTTTATTGAGAAATACGTCGCTATTACTATATTTATTCATCAGTCAAATAGCATTTCATTTAAGTTTCACTTTATTACACTAGCAGTTTTCTTTCACCATCAGATTGTGCTTCATGAATTAAAACGAGCATCATCACCCTCCAGAGTGTCAAGCAGTGATGTGCGTAGGTGCGCAGTTACTTTGATCATATTTTTTTATTTTTATATATATCTCTTCCATAAGTGTTTGATAACTGCATTTGAGGGCTCATCACAATACATTTTGATATCTATACATATATATCTCCAGATAGAAGATAGAACCAAGAAAGTTATCTGCCGATATATCGTTATCAGAATTTTTTTTTAATTCCTAATTTCGATATCTGTCCCAAAACTTCAGTATCTTATTATTTCAGCAGTCTAAAGAAGTGCACAAACAGGTTGTCGTTTGAATGCCCGTAGCTGTGAAAATCATATACAACTATAAATAAGAATTTCGTTTTTTATAACAAAAACAAACTAAATGGCACACTTACATTTTAACAGGCTTTGATAAATCAGAACGCTTCAACAACATGCAGGTCATGGAATAACACAATAAAATACAAATGTATGTTTTACCACCTCAAAGATATTTTTCCTACCTCTCTCCTCACTCATCTTGTTTACAGCGTTAATAGTCCGTCTTGGGATGAAAAATACTTGAATTGATTTGAATGAAATGAAATTTAAGTCATTTTTGTCCTTGGTATATTTAGTCTAGTTTTAGTCAACAACTCAAAAACTTCAGTCCAGTTGTCATCATTAAGTCATTACATTATAGTCGTTACTTTTAGTCTAAAGGCTTTCTCTCTTTAAACTCATTCAGTGGTTCCTATAAAAGAAAAGATTAGGGAACATGTCTGCCCTATCAGCAGGCTACTTTAAGAACTTTAATACATATTGATGATGACAACACTGACTGTAATGAAGGACTTTTACTTGCAGTGGAATTATTTCTCAGTGTGTTAAGAGTACACCTATAAAATAGCCTTAATGATAATATCAGTAATCTTCCAAAAATGCTCATGATTGATATCATACAGACCTTCATGACTCACTGCTTGGTCAGGCTAACTTTAACGCTCTTCAGTGTTCCTGCTCGTGCTTTCTTTGCCACAGATGATTTGGTCAGCAAAAAATAAAAAGCCAAAAAATATGGCTTGTACAATACTAAGATTGTTCTCAGTATTCTTTGCTTTGTGTTGACTTGAAAATTAAAGTGCAAAAGTGAAAACCAAAAAACGAATTCCCCCAAATAAAATCTGGGTTTTAATCAAGTTGACACACTGCTAATTATGACAAAACTGATTAACAGTAAGGGGAAATAGAAAATATCTGAAAATGTTCTTCAGTTAAGTTTGCCATAATCTTCTCATCAGTCACAACATTATATAAAATGGTCAAGAGGAGTAAATTATGTGCTGAATGAGGTTAGGGGTGGAAAGACTTCTCTTTTTTCCCCGTGTGTGTAAATTGGACCCTTGGGCCTTACAAAAATGACTGCATTTCTTCAATTGAACCACACGAGGCGCTGCTGCCACCCAGCCCAGGCCAGGATGCCTGGTGGGATTTCCGAAGTTTGCAGCCTGTCAGGGACCAGCGGAGGGGAGAGCTGAACTGTAGTTTAGATGGGCAGAAAGAGCGCCCACGAGAGAATCACTTTTGGGCGCGCCACACTCTGAAGGTGTGATGAGGCAGTTTGTGAATTCCGCTGCATTTCCTGTGAGCTGTCAGAGGCCCTGTCAGTCAGTCAGTCAGTCAGTCAGTCAGTCAGTCCACAGACAGGACGGACAGCTCTCTAAAATATCTTCCCAGTCTCATCTCACACCGCGGACACACGGAGAGCGCGTGTGGGCGCACTTTGTCCGTGTGTTTGTGTGTGTCCGTGTTATGTCTGTGAGTGGAGTCCGGGACTTGTCAGAGCACTAAGTCAAAGAGTGGGGGAGCACGCACAATGTGAGAGAGGAGTTGAGGGAAAGAGATAGGCAAAGAGAAGGAGAGTGTGTGTGTGTGTGCGTGCGCGCGCGTGTGTGTGTGTGTGTGTGTGAGAGAGAGAGAGAAAGAGAGAGAGAGAGAGAGAGAGAGAGACCTCAGCAGAGAGGAGGAGGGGAGAGAGAGGGGAGGAGAGCTCCGTCTCTCCCGGTGCACTTGGCAGTCTAGTTGCGGGCTGCTGTGCTGTTGCTGTCGTGGCGTGGCTGGTCGCGCCAGGCGGGGAACTTCACCACACTGGAGCCCGGAGTCCCACTCTCTCACCTGCGCAGTTCGGAGCTGCCATGGGTCTCTCGCCTGGATTTACTGTCCTAATTGTTCTACCGGCCTTTCTGCTGCACACAAGCGGCCTTTACATCGCCAGTAGCGTTGGTACGTACATGGCAGTTAAACGTGGTCACTGTTTATGTTGTTCTCCGTATCTTCTGATCTATTAGCAAGGCTGCACGGGGCTCTTCACGCGCGCGCTCTGAAAGTCTGGAGCTCAGCGTAGCGAGCTCAAAACACCCTCCGCTTCTTTTTTTTTGTCTTATTTTCTATTTTTGGCATGCTTTTTTTGCAGTTCTTGCAAACAACTCTGTGGGACGCATTTGCAACTTCTGTGCGTCCTGCTGTGGGGTTTTGCAGGGTCTTTTCCGGAGGTCTCTCAGCGGTGCACGCTGTGTTGAGATCTGCCTTCTCCTATCCGGGGGGAGAGTGTTATCAAGGGTGTAAAGGGGCATCAGATGCGCCGGACTAGTGTCGGATTTTGCAGGGAAGTAGCCAAACATTATCTGATTCTGCCGCTGTCGCATCTATCGATCTGTCACAGGACGCTGGAGTCGGATGTCAGCATATTGATCACACTATTATCAAATCATTCCTCTAACAAGGGGGCTACAGAAATATGAAGAGAGAGCGCAGGGCTTTTCAGTAAGCAAACTTTATACGTTACACGTGACGGATAAACAATACGAATGTGCACGTGAAGACCTTATAACCCACCTGTCTCTGATATGATTGCATTGGCACCATACAGTGGCCTTGACTCAGTGTGTGTGTTTGTGTGCGTGCGTGCGTGCGTGCGTGTGTGTGTGTGTGTGTGTGTGTGTGTGTGTGGGCGCTGGGATCATCTCTGAAAAATGCACCTGTGTTGTCATTATTGCACTTGCACATATAAGAATGCTTTTACCTGTAGTTTTAGGCAAGCATTTAAGATAAAACAATGATGATGATAGCATAAATTATTGGAACCATTTAATGAAGAGCGCTTTATAAGAATGTCAAATAAGTATTTATCACGCAGTCTGACAGTGAGGAAAAAAAAAAAAAAGCGTGGGAAAGCCGCAATTATCACCTGATCTTATTCTGGCTTTCCTGTTGACGGTGGAAGGGCACAGAAGGTGTCAGGAGCGCAGCGCGCACTGCTGAGGCTGCCGTTTCCAAACGCGCAATGCCGAGCACCGGGGTCGCCTCTGGGTTCATGGGTGGGGCTGTGTGTGTGTGTGTGTGTGTGTGTGTGTGTGTGTGTGTGTGTGTGTGTGTGTGTGTGTGGATACTGCTTTTATTTCTTTGATTTATTATTGTGTTACTTGTGACACAGAACACGGTTATAAATAATTCTAAAGCATGCTTGACATTTTTCTGATTCTTAATTTTCTCCCACCTATTTTTTCCCCTCTCTCCCTCTCTCCCTCTACCCATGACCCCCCCCCCCCCATTTTCTCCACTGTATATACTGCGTAAATTCCCCTTGACATCTCCTCATCCCCAAACTCTACCTCTCAAAATGTCTTCCCCTCTTGTTCCTCATGTCTGTATCTTACTCACCAAAAAATCTTCCCCTTATTCCCCCCCCCCCCCCCCCCCCCCCCCAAAAAAAAAAAAAAAAAAAAAAATTCCTGTTCCCAGACTCCCTGCAGCATGTCCTGGGGGAGTATGGACTGGTGAGGCCGATCAGCGTGGATGCAGAGGGCCGCTTTCTGTCGCACGCCGTCTCATCCGGCCAAGTGGCAGGGGGGCAGCCCCGTAGGCGCCGGAGGAGGGAGGTAGGAGTAGGGGAGGACGAGTGGGAAGGACCAAGAGGAGAACCAGCAGCCTCTCTGGATAGGCTTTACTACAACGTCACTATCTTCGGCCGGGAGTTCCACCTGCGCTTGCGCCACAACCCCAGGCTGGTGGCCCCCGGAGCCAAGATAGAGTGGCGCGATGACAGTGACAGCACCCGGCACTCTGAGCCACTGCATGATGAATGCTTGTACGTTGGTGACATCACAGACACACCAGGAGCCACTGTGGCTATCAGCAACTGTGACGGCCTGGTGAGTAGACAGCTTGAGTCACCTGTGCTCTGCTCTTACCTGTTTTTGACTTCTGTGAGCTTGCTGTAATTTTGTGTTTGGAGAGAATGATGTGGTTAGACTATAAAGCAGAAGATATACATCTGGGAGTTTAGGGCAACAAGAGCAAAGGCAAGTGTTGTTTGACCCTTGACGTTGTCCTTGTTTCTCGTGAGTTTATCTGGTTCTGTCACTGGGTCGAGGTTTTCAAAGGGTCGCATGTTTCATTTGCTGTAGTTTCCTCCACGCTGGTTGCAACATTGTGCCTGTTGTGAGGAATACCTGAATCATGTTTTCATCCCTGTGTCCTATTTCATTTTCGTTCACTAATGCAGGGGTTGGTTGGGGGGGGGATTATTCAAGGAATACAGCAATGCTTTTTAGACTCTTATAACAATTAGCTGGCTTCTAGTGCTTACTAAAGATAGATATGCACAAGCACCTGGCAGACTGTCCACAACATAACAGAGTTGAATTCAAACTGTCACCATGAAATATTTTAGTTGCACAACAGTTACTCAAAGAGCCTGAATTGTAGATTCTTTTAATAGAGCTGACGATGAAAAGAGGAAAAGGAAAAGAAATTGCAAACAGTTCGTGAATGGCTGTTGGCGAGGGAGAGAGCGAGAGAAGTGCGATTTAGACAGTGTGAACACTTTGCACAGGAACTGCTGAGCTGAGAGGATGCAGAAAGATGGAGGCCAGTGCCCGAGGAAAAGGTGAAAAGGTACAAGTGCAAGACTAAAGGAAAGTAAAATGGAGTAAGAATGGGCTAAGGACGAGTACAGATTGTGGGACAGAGCTCCGCTCATT
This sequence comes from Labrus mixtus, assembly GCF_963584025.1. Lineage (NCBI taxonomy): Eukaryota > Metazoa > Chordata > Actinopteri > Labriformes > Labridae > Labrus > Labrus mixtus. The sequence goes on along the minus strand of NC_083621.1, from coordinate 8,139,978 downwards.
AGGTAAACTGTTCATTAGTCAGCCAGATCAGCCCACCACTGGAGCTGAGTAGCAGCGACTGGATCCGTTTAGGGTTGAGGACACAGGGGACTGAGAGAGCAGCTGAGAGAGCAGGCAGGGAGCCAGCACAGCACAAGCCTGACATGCCCACTTAGCCTGATACCAGAAGCTCACTGCTGCTGCGCTTTCACTTGCCTGTCATTCCATCGCCTACTGGCAATTTCCAGAAATGGTTATTGTCAAATAATTGCTGTTTAAAAATGACAACATATCACCTGGGAGTACTGGTCACAGCTTGGTTGATTGGCTGTCTTAATTGTTTGGTTGTCAGGTTTTTTAAAAATTGTTTCACATGACCGTGTGCACATTCAGACCTCCTTGTCTTCAGAAATGCATGCTTAAAGGTACCCTGTAGAATTCTTCACCACTAGTAGTGCTATAGAGCAGTGGTTTACAACTTTTTTTTTCCTGTGGAGCCTCCATATGTATAAGAAAAGCCTCCCCCTCCTCAACCAACAGGATAAAAAAATAACGATAAATTGTCGTTACAAAATAAAAATCTATTTGAATTGTTTGTATTGATAAATGGCTCTTTTCTGTTGTAAACGTAACATTATTTAATGGAACTTCCCAACACAATAGGCCTACACACTTACCAAAACAGCTTTGTATAAATGATTCAATATGTGCAAATCGTAATCAAACTTTGTAAGAGTGGATCTCCCAATAAGTCAATTTGTAAAATTCAGTCTCCTGTAAAAATGGACAGAAGAATGCACAGGGACGTTATGTTATAAAGTTGGATTGCCAAACTTTCACATTGAATTTGAAATCAAGTAGATTTTTGACAACGTTATGGCTTTTTCCTCACTGCTGCATCCATCCACCAGCAGCATTACACCAACAAATCAGGGAATTGTATTGTGAAAGTTCATTTTAAAATGTACATCTGTAACTCACACTGCTGAAGCCTTATATATCCTTTGAATCAACTTCATCCATTTTTGCACAGACTGTGGATTTTGTCCTCTATCACTTACATCAGAGTGGTATTACAAAGGGATTTCTTCAGGCCCTCTACAGACACGAGGAATGATCAAAGCAGTAGAAAAAAAAGAAATAAAGAAGCTGTCCCTACTTACACACAGACCTGTGTGTGTTACTTTAAGACCAACTTGAAACAATGTCAAACCTTCCTTGAAAATCATGTGTTTTTAAAATTCTGCTCTAATAATGTTACTTATTTAATTCTCCAAACGTACAAATTAATATCTTAAAAATATCAGAACCAGTCCTGCAAAGCACCACCCATGGGTTAAAAAAGAAAACACCCTTTTATTAATCTCTGTCCACTTATATTAAACCCCCCCCCCCACCCCACCCAACCCCACCCCACAAATATCTCATGTCATAACTAATCAATTCTTACAACCTCCTCAAGCATGCCAAACACTGCAGCAAAGCTCTGTCAGACTTCTTGAAGCCCAGCAGAGCCACGTAGGCCAGCCCTGTCCTGCTGTGCCCACTTCCTCACTGACCCAGAATCCTGGTTAAAGCTCTCTGTGCCCAGTGTTTCCGTTCACAGCCCCAAAAACCTCCTGCTGGCTGTGATCCAGGGTGTGTGAACCGAGGAGGGAGAAAGAGAAACAATACAGGGGCAGATAGGGTTCAAACCGAAAAGAAAAAGAAAAATAGAAAACAGACAGAAGAGGGAGAATCACGAGGCCAAAGGTGTAGATCTCAAGAAATTACAAATGACCAGAATAAATAAGAGAGGGCGAGAGAGCACAGGGAAAGGAAGGAAATCTTTGAATGGGCACATGACCTTTGGAGGGAATTGAATTTCCTAGGACAGAAGCTGTGATCAGCTGGTTGCTCCTCTGGATGGTTGAGGAGGCAGCACACTGCACAGTTTGAGGACAGGGGGTGTGTGCTGCTGTGTGGTAGTGTGTGTGTCCATGTGTTTTTAGTCCTACACCCGGGCAGTGCAAAGAAATTAAAACCGCAGCTGAGACCGTGTTTCCGTGTGATTGTGTGTGTGTGTGTGTGTGTGTGTGTGAAGGGGTTCCACTTAATGTATTAATGTTTGTGTGTGTGTTTTCTGGGAAAAATATTTTTTTTATGTGTATGAATTAGGGTTGAATGTTTCTTTGTGGCTGTGAAATTGTCACCTACCAAGACTTTGAAGTATAATAGAGCCATCTTTTTATTATCTGTAACACCTGGGATCCTTTATCACATGACAAATGTCTACTGCTTTAATGGACTACTCATTTAACTTACTTCGCTTTTGATTACAAAATTGTGAATAATCTGTTGTATTTTATTAATCTGTAGTTTTTGTCCTCATCAGACATGAATCATACAGATGATATATGAGCCTTTTTAGGCCACTTTCTTCAACTGTATTTATATTTCATCTGTAGTTATGTTTTACATTTTATTCTATTGTTTTCTAACCAATTATTAAAAATAGGGGTAAGTACAAATTCATATGAAAAAGCAACAATAACCGATAAAATGCAAAGACTACTCGATAAAGAAGGATAAACCGGCAGGAACCTGGCATAATACATAGAAATAGATTTTTAAAATTCTTGTGGAGGTGCTTTTGTTTCATTTTATTTTTTCTGGCAACTCATCACTGAATCCTAAGAATCCCGAACTTCACTGTCTATGTGAATGCATACGTGTGTGTGTGTGTGTGTGTGTGTGTGTGTGTGTGTGTGTGTGTGTGTGTGTCCTAACCTCAGGCTCCACTTGTGGTCTTTTCTCCAGCCTCACCTACAGTATTTGCTCGGAGATGTGTAGGCTGTTTGCTGTGTTGGCCTGATTTTGTGCACATGTGGGTGTGAGGTCAGGTGCATTCATGTGTGTGTGTCTTTTGGGTGTCTTATGTGGAATGTGGTGTGTCAGCAGAGCTCCTGCTTTCCCTCTTCCAACAAGACACAGATATAGTGAAGGGAGAGGAAGCGTTAAAAACTCTAAATTAAACACAAAATAATTCTGTCACTGTTACTGACCTGAAGTAGTGGATCAGGGGACTGTCACTCCGCACACTGTGGGTGCACAGTCAGCCTGACGCTGTGCTGCTGAAAAACAGTCAGAGGAGCATTCACTTTCACAATAAACGTTTTGCCATACTTGTCATTTAATTCACAAGTTATCAATTTACTGCAGTGTTTCCCCTAAGTTTACAGCTTTGGGGGTGGTGGCGTGCGGGGAGACGGACACCGACACAAACACTTTAAGGAATCTTGGTGTTCATGCGTTACCTTTAATGACAGCTGTCCTGTTCTATCGGACAGGTATCCTTAAATGACTTCTTTCCCTGATTTCCGACTATCCATTATCCTACCTCTACAATAAAGGCACAAAAAGCCCAAAAATAAAGGGGGCGGGGGTGGAAGGGGCCATTGGGGGGGGGGGACACTATACTGTTTTCTTATTTTGTATATACTCTTAAGGTTGATCAGAGCATAGTCAGAGAGCATCCTCCATACAGACTCACAACACACACACACACACACACACACACACACTCACACTCACACTTAAGCTGTTTTCACATACGCACTCCGGATAATATCTAGATATTTACAGGAGGACCGCTCCGGAGATTCTCCCGACCTAGCCGTTCACATATGCTCCTCACAGCGGGGGACTTTCCCTGTCAGAGGGGAGGGGGGATCAGGGGATTTCCTGAGGTAAGACGTGATGTAAAAAAACAACGCGGAAGTCCGCTACACAACGTTATAAACAGAATATTTGCCTTTATATCAATGCTATGTGTAATCCAATGGAATGACAACATCCGCAAAAGAGCGCAGAACAACAAACTGACGAACAGAAAACATAATGCAGCCGTTTAATTACGTGCACGGAGATCGTAGTGGTCGGGTGCAGACACTGTATATAAACGTCATTCTCTTTCTATTGGCTCGAGTTGAAATCTCCGGAGTATATGCTGCCGCGTTCAGACATCAGCTCACCCGGCGTTTCTGCGGGAAAAAAATACTAGGGGTCTGGCCAACGCCGGGTAAAGACTGCGCGAAAAATGCGGCTGTTTGCGTTCACACACAGCCTAAAGCACCGCCGGGTAGCATAATCTTTTTGTTCGTTTTTCAGGAGATTTCTGTATGTGTGAAAAGGGTTTTAAACTCCTCCCTCTCACAGATATGATTTAACAAGGTGAAGTGGTCTTGTCCCTCTTGTGACCCCAAAACAAAACACCATAGTGTCAGAGTTTTTGTAAATGATTCCTGCAACTGAAACACTTTTATTCTATGATTTATCATAAAAGTCCAAATATTTATGATACCACTGTTCTAAACTGAGAGGTTGATTTAAAAAAACGTGAATGCTTCCGTCCCGTGTCCTAAGAGTTAGATAATTTATACTATTGTGCTTTGCATTTAATTACTGGCTGTAGCAATCTCTTAAACCACTGCAGTCTGCAGGCTGCTGCTAAGTGGCAATCTCTGGATGTCTGCAGTCTCTAGTATTTGCTTTTCTTTAGTATTTGGTTCTTACGCGTTCAAAACATGGCTTGCACTCTCAAAATATTCTTCACGTGTTAACCCCCAGAATCAGAGTTCAGAGTTAGACAAAATAGCACCCTTGATCACGTGATGCATTTTTTAAGTCTTCTCACAAAATCTTACATTGTTTTCTTTTTTTTTTGGGTAATGTTTGACAGCTATGTCAATGCACTGCTCTCTTGTCCGTCCTGAGAAAGGGAACTTTAGAATGAGGTAAATACATGTCACATTAACTTGTCACGCACATGCACTTAAACGTGTGCTCTTGTTGTTTAGCTGATGTCCTCCCTTAATGTGAGCTTTCCTGTCTTCCAGATGTGTAAAAACTCCAGAGATAATCAGTGATTCTGACAAATGGTAGGGCTTCTCAGGTTTCCGTGGGAACAGAGGGTTGCACAGGTGTGAGGAGCCGAAAGGTTTTCACACAGGCCAGAAATAAGATCTAGCTGGGTAAGAAGGGATTTCATATCTTTGGACAGAAGTTTAATCCCTAAATTCATGCAGATGCACACCTGGAAGACAAGACATGTGTTACCTGAGCTGTGATGTATACCTATACGCGCCAAAAACACAAAAAAACACACTTTACACCTTTGCAGAAGTTTGAACTATGTGCTCCAACACTCATTAACACACCTTCATTAGGGTAGACAGCAGAGAAAAGCTATGGTCCCATGGACTGTCTTTACCTCGCCACATGACCAAAACCTGAGCACACATTTCTCTCACTGTCTCCACCCCTCGCTCTTCCCTGTACTCGTGTTTCTTGGTCAGCAGCGGTAGCAGTGAGCAGGAGAGAGCTCTCCTAATGATGGTATTAAAAGAGTCAGGAAAATGACAGAGAAAGAGAAAGAAAAGAATGTGGCAGACAGCTTTTTTGCTCCCAACACCCACAGATTCAGAGCTCTGGCACAAAAAAAAAAGAGAAAGCGACAGCGTGAGACAGTGTTCCTTTAGTGAGCAGTCTTTTTTCTGTTTTTAGCAGCAGCTCTGCTCCTGAGCATTGATCAGATGAGTGGTGCTGAGGGTTAAGGGTATTGCCCGTTGTCTATGCGGTAAAGAAGTTTGGAGCCGAGAAGCTAGATGGAGATTTTTACTAACTGGATTTTTTGGGGTGCCTGCTTTCTTCTTGTACAGTGTGGGCTTCGTTATTTGTTGGCAGGTAATTAGCCCTGATTCGTGCAGGTGTTGCACTTTGTATATTCTTATAAGCTGTGTTTATGTTTGGCTGTGCTTCAGTGTGTTCATTGTGTGTTATTAGTGCACAGCAGGAATGCTGGCAGGCAGCGTTGTTATTCTGGTGCTTTCATTGAAAAGACTCAACATCAACAGTGAGCAGGCAGACAAGCCAAAGCATTGACAGGTGTTTTATTTATTTATTTTCTGTGGGCGTGTGCTTGGAGACAGCAGAGGCTTACTATAAAAATAATCTTAATATCTTAATCACCTCCGTCTTTAATTATTAATATTATGTAAGGATGTTTTGACTTCTATATCGTTAAAATCAGAAATGACATAAGGCTATGTGAGGAACTTTATGTTCGTGTGGTTTTTGTCACCCCATGTGGACTGCGTGAGGTGGAGAAAAAAAATGGTTTTATATAAAAATTGAGATTCTTATCTTCTGAGATTTTAAATCGCTTAACTTAATCTTCTTAACTTTCAAAAATCGATTTATTTTTTGGCTAATCAGTCACCCCCTACTAAGTGCTAAGGCTAGCTCTTTAACGCAGTAGAATGCCAAATGGAGCAACAAGAAATTCAGCCAGTCTCACAGATGGCAGGAGTAGATCCTGAAGTATGTACTAATTCAAAAATAGACTTTGAATCCATGGATCCATGAATCCAGAATCATTTTGAATCGAAAATAGATTCTGAATCGAATCATGACCCCAAAAATCGAATCGTGAGACACCCAAAGATTCCCAGCCCTATGGACCGCTATCGCCTTGCTGATCTTGCCGTGAACATGCATACGTTTTATCCTCTATCAAAAATCTTCCTTTTTGCTGGCGAATATACAACTCACTGTAAAACTTTGTTATGCAAAACGTAAATGAAGAGTAAAGTGGTCTGTATGATATAAATCAGTGCATCCCAGTCAGACTCAGTGACAGTCTTTACAGATACTAAAAATGAGTGTGAAGAAAAAAAACGTCTTCATCGTGATGGTCTCTTTGCTATTATACAGGCTTCATAACTTAAAAACTACTCACAGAACGTTTACGATTACAGGCTATTAAACACACAGTCTCCACGTTCAAATAAATCTTAGCCAGTGGAGGACTTAATCATGTGAGAGAGTGTTTACAGAGCAGCTGGCCAATCACGATAACAGCCCCAGATATACACTAAACGGCAGCGACACGGACACTTGCGCCAGCCATGCCCCTGGAACACACTCAGTCATTACCTCCACATTAAGAGTCAATACAGAAGCCAGCTCCGGCCCGAGCCAACTCATCCATCCATCCAGCCGGCCCTGCAGTTAAGCTCGGTCAGGCGTGGCAGCTCACACGGCCCTACGCTGTGTTATTCCGACCGGGGTCACACGATAAGCAGCTCTCAACTGTAATCAGCTCAAATTGAAATGATGACATCAATTACAGCACGTCGCAGAGCTATTATTGACCCCAGCCCACACTCGCTGTAGACTAGGCTGTGTGAAAGGAAAAATAAAAAACGGAGGGGTAATGGTGGGGGAGTGCCTGCAGGAACCGCGCGGCATAAGGGAGGGTCAGGTGTGGAGAGGCCAGACTGCTGAGGCATGGTATGAATGGAGAAACAGTCAACGAGAGAGAAACGTGTTCTCGGTGTCTGATTGCCGGTTCCACCCTGCAGTGTGGCTCCACTCAAACACACAATTACTCAATCTAGAGCTATTATCAGACAGAGAGAGAGGAATAGGGAGAGAGGGAGAGAGGGAGAGAGTCAGACAGAGAGCAGGCCCATTTTGAGGAACACTATACACAGCAAAGGAGTGCTTTTACCAGAGCTGTGATTACTGCCGCTCACTCAGTGCACTTAACCAGCCCCCTCGACTCTCTTCTTCTCTCTCTGTCATTCACAGAGCGCTCGCTCACAGCACATGCTTTGTTTGAGTGGTTCAAATAACAGGATTTATCCGAGAAAATAGAGCAGTGGAACCCCAATGATTACAGGGAAAACACCTCTGTTATGTCATGATTACAGCCGCTAATGTTGATACTAAAATAAACTCCAACCGAGTGGAATGTGGCAGCAGTGGAATAACACACTGTCAAGTGTGTCATCATCTGGGTTTCCTCGGTCCTGTGATGTCATGGGGATATTCTGGATTTTGTGCTCTCAATGTAACTATTTGAGTCAGACAACTTGCGTCTGTATTTAGTTTTAAAAGTTTATTACAGCAGCAAAACGTGGTTTGTTTTTGGCGTCTAGGCTCCGACCTCATCATTCCTCCAAGATTATTTAACATGCAGAAATTTGAGGTGTGATGACATCATATCTTTAACCCCAAAGTGCAGTTGCGATGCAGGTCAGAGCTGCCAATGCGAGAGCAGAGGGAGAGACAGGGAATCCTGCAGCTTAAATAGGCCGCCATTTGGAAGTTTGTTGTCAGGTGACCGTTGACGGTGATGCAGTGTGAAATCAGTGCAGCTCGAGTTGTCTGCCTGGACTAACTTTCAGGCCTCACCTCCTTCAATGAACAGCACACAGTGAGTACAGACGGACAGAGACCTAAGAGCATAACATCCAAACTGCCCGAAACATTTTCTCCCTTCCTGCAGCCGATCAAAATAACGCTGTGTGTGTTACAGCTGCCTCTCGAGCCTAGTTGCCTCTGAACAGATCAACGGCTGGAAGTGATTTACGTTAACTGCGGTTAATCCACAAACAGCAGAGATGTTTATGTCTAAAACGTAAGGTCATTTAACAGTGCTCTGTTGTTGGACGGATGAAATTATCTTCATTCATTGAAAAACGAAAACAGGAGTAAGGTGTTGGGTGTAAGATTACGCTAACTTTCCCATAGCCGGTGCAACCCCGGTGCGAATTAGGATAAAAATGAAGCTTTTGGCCTTCTCTGAGTAACATGGAGATGGTTTTTGGTTGTTCATCATCAGGCGATTAATAAAAATGACCTTGTATATAACGTTCCTCTACTAGTATCATAATTGGTAAGGGCTGCTTGTAGTATTTACAGACCTGTTGCGACTTGGTGTAAGGCGGGCGTTAATGTCACCCTTTTACAGTCTCCATTAACCCAGGGCTCAAAACATAGACCGGAAACATATAGGGACGCAAAATCTTATAAAATCTACAATAAATACGTATTTAAAATGATTGATTGCATGTAAGGAGGCATTACACAAAAATGAACAGTCTCTCCGACCTGCTTCCCTTAATCTAAGCCGATAATTAGATGTCATCATGCCTTGCACAATTCCAAGAATCAGCGGTTGCACTGAGAAGAGCATTTGTAATCTTTCAGTGACCAGTATAAAATGAACTCTCTAAAGTCGTGTTGGTTCTGGAGGGTGAAGGACAAACTGGACAAAGTTATTCTGCAGAGCCAAAAGACATGGCATCAGTAAGACAACAGAAAAAAAAAAAAAACCCAGGCCTTACTGGAAATTTTGTTTCTTGCCCAACCTGCATCGTCCACCAACTCGCCTGTCTGTCAATCACTCACCCAGTTGGCCAGTCCCACAGGCTGCAGGTCCGCGCAGAAAACTGATCGATGCTAGCCACATCAGCAGTTCTGGCTAACAGGCCCACAGCCGTCTCTGTGGAGGAGCCTGCAAACAAGATGAGACATCCTCCCTGTGTTCTGCGTCCTAACAATCCTTCTGCCTGCCTGCCTGCCTACCCCTGTCTGACCCGGCAAATGTCTCCTGTGGCACTGCTGCTTTACCTCCCAGCAGCCGCACAGGTGGCTTTGTACTCTTAAAGTTTTCCCCACACAATACCGACAAACAAAACTCAACATGAGACGAGAGAGAAAGAAGGGAGTGTGTAGAGGGGGGCGAGGAAGGGTAGGTGGAGGTAAAACGACAGTAACGCAAAGGAAGAGGGAGAAGAAGAGCGTGGTGGAATCTTAATGTGCCTAAACCGGAACAAAGAACAACATCGGCATCATAACCATCACCACCTGCTCAGGACTCTGTCAGAAGAGACGGGTAGAGGGGATCTGCTTTATTAGCACCAAGAATTTCCCTGTTTCATTGTTTCTTCCTCTCAGCTTAGGTCACTTGTCTGCTCACATTTCTGCTAGTACATTTCTCTGACTGATCATGGATATTTAATGTTTGCTTCCACTGCATGAGTGCGTACTTGAACCCACTACACTCTTAAAATATGTGTGCGTTTTGTCCTAGCTTGATCTAATTAGTTGTATTTGTTCTGTCTCTGGTTTGAATTGTTCAGCTGTCTTGTTTGTATTTTCTGTTTGCATGCTCCTTAATGCCTGTCTGTCTGTCTGTCTGTCTGTCTGTCTGTCTGTCTGCATTGCTATGTTTGAAAAATATTTGCTGGCACGGTAGGCAGCTAAGCGGCAAGAATCTCACCTCACAACAGAAACTCACACCCTCCTCATCTTACTAAGGCTGCCTGCTTTTGTTTTCTGCAACAGAGAAATAATCAGTTTTTATCTCCTGGTGTATTTGGGTTTTTTAGCAGTGCATGTGGACCATGGGAATTGTTAGTGTACCAGCATATGTAATACATTATATAATAATATATTGTATTCTAATAACTGCCTCTGTGGGGGCTGTAGTGAAGCAGCAGAAACAAAGAAACACTTCGGTGTGCTTTGATCACAGTGACTGATCGTCTGCCAGTGTGTACAAGGAAAGCTTTGGATACTGTTGTACAATTATATAATCTGTTTGCCAAGATGTAACAGAGACTTTGAGATGACCTTGTCCATGTATAGCTCTGTGTGAGATTGAGTTACTGTACAGCTGGGCATCCAAACTGTGCTGGATGTATCCTCTGAATCAGGGAGAGAGTCCAGCATTTCATCATCACTCAAATCAGCAGGGTGATATAACAAGTAAAAGGTGGTATGAATAATGTTTAAAAGAATATATAAACATAATTCAATATTTATACTTATATGATAAAGTCACAGTTATGTTTAGGTAACTATTATCTTAAGCTAAATATCCTTTTAGCAACATTTTTTCAGCACCTTTAAAACTACACAAATTTGATGTGTACAAAAAGTTTGTACAAAGTTATACAAAATCAAGAAATGTATCCAATCAAATGAATCCTCTTGAACATCTATTGAATAATAATAATAATAATAAAAAAAACATTTGTCCTATCAGATTCAGCCCATGCATTTACACCGTGTTTCAAATCAGATGAAGGTGCAGTTAGCCAACAGCTACCCACATTAGCCGTTTTATGTGTCAGGTTAGCGAGCAGGATGGCGAATGAGAGAAGATTAGACCGATGATGGGAGGATGTGGTACAAACATAGTGTAAAACATGCTAACAAAAAAAGAGAAAAAAATATAATAATAGCTAATGCACACACAACACAATATGTTTAATATATATGCATGGCCTGGTTTTTATATAGAACAATGTTAGCACATGTCAGATTTTTCCCATATGATGCAAGCCTGGTGTTGAGGTATAAATGGGGGAAGCAAACAGCGTTGTTATGGTTTCCCGCATGGCATGCATCACGTACTCAGGAATTAAGTGTGAATGCAGGTGAAAATGCAAAGATAAAGCTTCTAAGGTATTTGCATCCTTTTTTGTTGGCACTTATCTGCCTCTCGTTGTATTTCATGTTACACTAGCTCAGCCCTTTAAAACTCATCTACTGCATAGACTTACGAGAGTCAACGCACCAGCTTTGTTATATTCTCAATCTCCTGCACCAGTGCTCTTTATATGTAATGTAGTCAGACACCAAAACTTCAGCAGTAATTGTGTTCAGCTCCCTCCAAATCTCCAAATTGTTCATGCTTTGTGAAGATGTCTGTCTGCTCCATGAAATAAAAAAACTCTTGATACTGACTGCCTATACACACCTTACGTGTTTTGATTTGGCTATTCTGTTGTCAAGTGATGCAACGTTTCATCAGTGTTTTGACCTTTTCTTTTCAGGAAATGTTCTATCATGATAAGTTTTATGTCGCTTCTTTTTTCCCAAAACGTGTTCAAACCCTAAACATGGTCTCTTCTTTGCTGAGGTGTCCTTGAGAAAATGTCCTTACTAGCTCCGAGTTGCTGCTTGTAGCTGGCCCTGAACTCTGACCTCCCTAAAGAGGGAGGGAAAGCAGAGCAAGGATCAATAAAGGCGCATGTTAATAGCGGGCTGCTCCCCACTGATCCGTGTGCATGCTTGTGTACCTGTTCGAGCGACGTAGAGGCCGCTTATGTTAGGAGTGTGTGGTGACGTTTGCATTAGTTGCGCTATTATTATAGAATGAAGCAGCACAAAAACACAGATGAACAGTCAGACACTTACAGTCATGTGATTGACTGCATAAACTGAACACATAGGGGAGATGATCTTTTTTTTTTTTTTTTTTTATCGTAAGCCAATCCTTTCAGACACAGACACACTGGGGAGGAGGGAACATATTGTCAGGTTGTGCTCTTTCTCCACACTTCATTTCTAATCCTCTTTCTCCCTTTTTGATACCGTCTCCATGCTTTCAACCACGCCGGCACACACACACACAACCAACACCACCGGGCTGTAGCTCTCTGTCACAAGTCCTGGACCTGCACACTCTCCTCTCCTCTCCTCTCCTGATGCGATGTGACAGGACTCTCCTCTCTATCCTTTTTGCTGGCTTGTGACAGTATGGAGCCGTCATCCACTTCACATCTCTCTTTCTGTCTTATTTCTTTATTTCTCTCACCGATTTCCAACACAACTGAACCCCAAATAGCTCCAGAGTGGAATAGCCACATGTGTGTGGATGTGTGTGTGTGTGAATACTAATTACATAGCATCCTCTGCCATCCGTGTGAATGTGGTGTGAATAGGGGGGATATAACATGGAGTGTAAAAGGGCTTCGAGTGGTTGAAAGACTAGAAAGTGCTTTAAGTTGTGTATTTTAAAAAAAAAAGAAATTGTTAAGTATTTTTCCCTGTAATATTTTGGCTCTGTGTTCAGGGCTCAACTCGCTTTTCAGAGCCGGGCGACCTCCCAGCTACACTATACTGTAGCTTTGTTGACTTGGCCTGTTTCCACAGTCTCTCTGCACTCTGAGGCTGTTTCTGGTCAAGGAATTTCTCAGTTCAGGGTCAGTCACAAAGGCAAGGCAGTTTTTTTTTTTTAATTTTTTTTTTTACCTAAATTCTACTGAGTGGAAACCTACAGATCCCAGAGGTAAACTAATCATCACAACTCGGAGGTGCTTTATCCTTTCGTTCCCATTTTTCATGGCTATGTCAAACAATTTGTTTCTAAACTTCATGTGATAGATTTGTTGAAAAGGAATTCCAAAGCGTGCATGTCCTGGGGGAACTACAGTCAAAAGCAGCGAGTTCTGCCTCTGCACTTTAAATCAATATGGAACTGTTTATTGAGTTGCTGTTGGACTTCTGGCCTAAAGTAATCTATCACACTATCAATCACAAGTTTTTACTACAATTTATCAACTGTTAATGTACTGAAATAACAGTTATTTAATCTCAGACACTACAGGTATATGACTGATAATATTTTAAGAAGATATTCGTCAACATTTGATCATGACCAGAATCCAGTTTGTGACATCACAAGTTGAGCGAATTTGCAGCGGAGCATTTTTCTCTGCGTTATAAGACTTAATCAGACTAAAAACAAAAGACTGGATGGGTTTATTTCACATTATGTGGGTCGGTAGACACTCAGGTTACCCACATATATGTTCAAAAACACTGCATAATATGTCCCCTTTAAATACATTTTTAGTTTGAGGTTAAAGGCCAAGCAAACAATCCTATTTTTAGATGTCATTTTGCTAATGCTGCTGTTATCTCTGTGTGGCTGTGATGTGTTTGAGCGTAGAGAACTAAGGGCTTACCCAAGGCAGTGAAGTGAGCCCCGGGGCCAGTTGTCAAAAGTAACGGGACCATTCACAGTTTTTCTAAACTGATACTGAAGGTCCGAGTATGTGCTATAGGTGTGAGGGATTCTTGTTTTTATTACACATTCTAGGAGATTGAGTCGTGTCTATTGGCACCACATGGCCCAGCATCCATTGTTATCATTTCATTTTATTCAAATTGTACCTAATGCAATGTCTGCTTACAATTTCAAGATGCTCTGGATTTGTGGAAGTCCTAGAATTGAGATGAAGGGGACAACCCAAGTTCTAAATTATCAATTTCTCTGAGTGAAAAGGGACAAGAGGCCCCCCTCTGAAGATTATTTAGAATCACGAGAGTCAGGAAAAAAAGACACAGAAAAAAGAGTGGTATAAGATCTTACCTTTTACCTGATTTAGTCAGTTGCCAAATCACAATTCTCTATTTTAGGCCTTGAAAAATCCAAAGTAGGTGTTTTATAGTATCGTAGTATGACTCAACACAATCAGCTCTAAAACTGTAGTAGCCTCCAAATGTTTCGTGGGATTCTGTATTACTCACACCGTCTTCGTTGTAGTAGTGTTACTGCAGGTTTGTCACTTCCATTTGTTTCCAGCCAAACTGGTCCAGTTGGAAAGGAAAGTACAATAACCTCAGATAAAGGTTACTTTGCTATTCATAAATGATGTGTTTTGTGTGGGCTCGTATTAGACCTTGACATGGGTGCAACGGGGGGGCAGAAGGCAGGAAGAAAAACTTTTGTTTTCATGTTTTTGGTACCAGGAGCTGGTTTGGGATTTGTAGTTTGGAGGCCTTCCAGTGGCTCTTAAATATTCCTTGTTATACTTCTTGACATGGCCACACAGTTATCGTTATGTTCCTTTTTTTTTTTAAGGGTAAAACTCACCTCTCACTCAGGCTCTGTTGCCTAGAAATCATGTTAATATAAAAGTAATATGTCAAAGCGGAAACATTTAGGGAAAAACATTTTCCCTTCAAAAGGACCACTTGTCCTTAACATCATGAAAACGTGTTGTTAATAAAGTCTTTGACAAATTGCAAAAGTTTTGATCATGTCAAGGTTTTGCACCACAATATAACCAAAAGTGGCAAGAGGATTTTATAAAATGTTGTATTGGTTAGCTCTGATGCAGAAAAAAGTTTTGTTGACTATATGTTAAATCTTTTATTCACCTTTTCCTGAGTGCCTCTGTTACCTGAAGTTAACCACAGACCAGAGTGAAGATGCAAAACCCAGGACAGTGCTGCACGACCGAGCCACCTTGTTAATCAAACATCTTTAATTCAGTACAAAAAATGGGTTGTCTGTGAACACAATCCAGGCGGCTATTAAGTTGTCACCAGGATGTAATTAGGAAAAGCAGCTTAGTAACGTGCTAATGTAACTTCTATGAGACAGGGTTGCATCAGGGGGCGACGTCCAGAGCCTCACAGGCAGTAAAGGGGATTGCGTTGAAATTATGAACTCTGCATCTGATGTGTGTTTTTTTTTTTCTTTTGTCCTCCGCTGGCCATCCATCTTTATCTCCCTTTTGCCCTCTCCACGTCTACCTCTCTCTCTTCCACCATAGTGCGTAGAGGTCACAGCCCCAGCTGAGTCACAAGCTGTTGTTTCCACACACCGACTACTCTACCTGCTAATGTAACCAGTGAGCCTTTTTTTTTAAAAAAGAAAATCAGATAACTCTGAAGCTTTGCATGGAGAAGATCTCACACGCAGCTTTAGTAGAAATGGTAAAAAAGAAGAAGGTGTGGGATTGAAGACTTCATTAAAATCACTTACAAAAACAACAACCACACCTGCATGGGCATTAATCATTTCTGTGATAAGCTGATAAGGTGACATCCTCAGTTGTTTCATGTTGATGAAATCTTAGATGTTAAGCCGTCAGTGTTGAGATGTTTTGCATTCCACCCCCACAGATATTATGCTAATGAGTGTTTGTGCTCCAAAATAGAGGTACAGAAGCACAGTTTGTATGTGAAAATACTGCCTTTTTTTTCTCAGATGGACCACCTAGATGCAAATTTTGCCCCAGGTGCCGACAAATTTAGCGTTTTAGCCACTTTGAATTTGTAGCAGGCCAGACTCCGTAAGAGCTAATGAAGTTATACAATGAATACCTGAGACATCCTGGGTCACAGACGGGGGGGGGGGGGGGGGAACCACAGTCTGGGGTCAAAACTGAACGGTTTTCTCACATTTTATCTGGACATGTGGATGAAAATAGGTGACACAGAAAACAAAGAAAGGTGTAGCTTTAATATTCAAAGAGCTGCTTTATGCTCCAAAAGTTAGTATTCTGCTCCATTGTTTTGCTTCTTTAGAGCGGGTTACAATCTTTCAGTGTGATTGATTGATTTATTGATTTATTGATTGATTTATTGATTGCATGGCTTTTGTACCGACCCATTGCCGCCTGCTGTATGCCAGAGGATTCTCACTGGATGTAAACGCTTTCCTGAGCTGACTACAGTGGTCGTAGTATTGTCGATAAACAAAAGTTAAATAGAAAAGTTCTCATAGAAATAGTCAGGGATTCTCATTTTCAATGACTAAATATCACTTAATCCTTTTCTAAACTCTTCGATTTCCATAAGACCGTGAGGATCTTGGTTTGTTTACTCTCATTTCTCCACAGTGCTGCTGGACGTTGCTGCTGTCTTTCTGAGGCAGCTGTTTTCTGAAGCTCATCTCTCAGCGTCTACAGGGGAGAAGGGTGGGCTAAGGTGGGGGCTGGGTGGTAATTTGGTTAGGGGAGGTAACTATGAGATATGGTGGAGAGGCAGGCAGGCTTTTTGACACAGCCATTCGCCGCTGCCTGGCCGTGATGTATAACGGCAATTGGAGAGAACCTAGCAGAGAGCAGAATGGTTTGCACGGACCGCACAGACACACACGCACGCACACACACACACACACACACACACACACACACACGCACACACACACAGTAAATTGCGCACAAATTGAACCAATGGGCTCTTCGTCTAATAGGCACAAGCCCTTGTGTGTTTGGTGGATTAAGGTATCTGTTTGATCTCAGCCAATGTAATACATGAAAAAGAATAATGTGGAGGACAAAATTGTATAGAAACCTTTTTTCCACGAGGAGCTCAAGTCATCTTTAGTCTCTTTCAGAATATGATAGTTTAAGTGGCTTCTGCTGAAGCCCGGGCCCGGCTGCACACAGCTCAAAGAGGGCTGATTTCCTCCCAGACGATGTGATTGTGTAAAACTGTGGCTGTTGCCTCCGCTTCCAGCCCCCAGTAATTGGGGGCAATAGAGGAGCCTGGTGTTTCCCATCTAAATGAAATCTACGGTTTAGCTCAGACAGGGTGTGAATTACAGTCTACTGTTCTTCTCAGCTGGGGAGGAAAATGATGCACATGTGTGTCAGTTTGTGCGTGTGTGTGTGTGTGGGTGTGTGTGTCTGTGCAGGAGAAGCACACATTTATTTGTTTGTAAGAGGAGGGATTCCCCGGCGATGACATTTTTTTCTTTCTGGTGGAGACTTTTTCTTTCAGGAGACTGCATACATTTCTCTTTTTTTTTTTCCTGCATTTGTGTGTGAGCGTGAATACAACTGTAAATGGGAGGACGGGTTTTGTACTTGGAAGATTTCTATTTTCAGGTTGTTTCATGTCTCTCATTCAGGACAATATTTTCAGACTTTGATATCAAACTCATTAAGTCTTTTTGGGCTTTTTATGCCTCTTTTTAGAAATAGGACAGTGGATAGAGTCAGAAATCTGGGAGAGAGTGAGAGTGGGGAACGACATGCAGGAAAGGAGCCACAGGTCAGACCCGATACCTGGGCCCGCCCGTCTGGAGGACGACAGCCTCCATCTGAATACATCTTTTGCTTGGAGACAGTTTGCCACTCAGTTTAGGAGGTGGTCTGCTGAGCACTTTATTCTGGGCTATGATAATTGTTGAACTTTTGTGGCCATAGATATTATGATCAAAACAGACAAGGAGGCAGTCAGGTGTGATATATGTGTGAAAGGAATGACCGGGAGACTTTTGTTAAAAATATAATGTTGAGGTCAACATCGACTTCTTTTGAGAAAAACATGTGCGACATCCCTGATGTCACCTTCAATTTGTCATTAGTACAAGGAGTCAGCTACAAAAAAAAACAGTAAACGTTTAAAAAAAAAAAAAAAAAAAGCAATATAAACAGTAAATAATAAATGAATAGTAATTATAGCTGAGAAACTATAAACTGTGCAAATTCACATTATGTAACTAACTAACAATGCAACTGAACCATGTATTTATGGTGCTCAACGCAACCAAACTACAACCGTTTCACAACACATACCACATGTTCAGTGTGTTTGTAGCCAACATATAGAAGTGAGGAAATAATGCATTACTAACACTCAGTGTGGTGATTTATGTTAGGTTGTACTTGAAAGTGACATATTTCAGTGTTTCAGGATTACCACTGAGCTTTATGCATGTCCAGAAAAAGTCTCAGATATGTCTTATCGCTGACTCAACAAAAGCCAGTTCTCTGAGGACAGCTGCACACGTGTGAAACAATACGACTGTACAGTGGACACACACACACACACACACACACACACACACACACACACACACACAAACTGACCTTCTACACGTCACAGTCACACTTCTTTCTTGACATTCTCTTGTTGTTTATAGGACACCCTTTAACACCTTTCTTCCATTTGACCATTTTCTTCTCATAGGAGTCTTTCAATAACTAACATGCTGCTGCTGCTGCAAAAAAAGATGTCATGATTGTACCTCTATTTCCTCATTTGAACAGGAAATACAGTGTTTGTTAATGATTAGAATTTATCAATGTAAAAAAAAAAAAAAAAAACAGAAATGTAAAAAAAGATAATCAGTTGCGGATTCCACCTTTTTTTCCCGTGTAGGGAATATCTGCAGAAGGGGGGGAAGGGTTTTCAGGGTTGGAGTTTTTCGCCTTAATAAAAGCTTTAAATACATAAAAAAAAAATGAATCCATGGAAGTCTCTTATAGTCATGTTCAGGTTCACCACACCCATCAACCACACACACACACACACACGCACGCACACACACACACACCATAAGCACACACTAGGACAGCTCAATACAGATGTAGTTCTCACTTGCTAGGATAAATATACAGCTAGAATTATGATGTGAGAAAATAAGTCATCATTGCAGGGCCTTTGTGTTATGTATGGTCTACGTATGTGCTTGAATGCAAATCTGTGTAAAAATGTGCATGTATGGTTTACAAAGGCGGAAACATTTTCTTTGCCCATTGACTTGATCGATCCGGAAATTCACAGTGTTTTTCGGTACCTGAATAAGAAAGCAGTCTCTCTCTCTCTCCCCTGCTGTCTCTCTCTTTCACACACACACACACACACACACACACACCTCTTCAGGCAGAAAGGGTGAAGCTCGGAGCATGCCTTGGAATATTCCTTCTCAATTTGTGTGTTGGTGCTGTGGATACACAGGAGCAGGCGGAGGCCCTCCTTTGTCATGGAAACACCAATTTTTAATCTTGGGTCCTCAAACCAATGAATTCAAGCCTCTCACATGGGGTAACTAACTCACAGGCAAATGTACGCGCCCCAGATTGATCTGAAATGTGTGGCTGGATCAGACACACACGTATTATACCCAGAGGTGAAAGACGCCGAATGAGACGAGAAGACGTGTAAAGGATCAAAACAACACTTGGATTGTTAATACATGAGGCTGGATTGTTATTGAGGGGAAGCAGGGCTGATAACTGTTAAAGCAAAGCGCTAACTGAGACTTGGAGAGGACTGATACTTCCTTCACAGCATATGGGGGAAAAAAAAAGAATCTGTACTAGATTATGGAAGCGTTAAAAAAAAAGAAGCTTTGCACATTTGTCACAAAGAAAATGTTACAAGTTGTCCTGAGTCATCTCAGTATTTTTTAAGATTTTTTCAAGATATCACTGGTTCACTGAGACCTAAGAAAAAAATACACTTTGTCTGTTATATAAAAATCTATATTCCAGATTAGAAGTGTGGTCTTTATTGTATATATTTTTTTGTTTTAAACGAAAACCTTGCCGTCCACCAATTAGACTTTGGCCACACCCTATTTTCTCATTTACACAAGCGGCTCTGACGGTATCCCTGGCTACTGCCGGTAACCTTGGTGATTCGGTGGAGATATGCTGCAGTCAGTGGGCGTTGCCAGGGCGTGATATGAAAGCATAGCTGGAGCAGTGTGTGTGTGTGTGTGTGTGTGTGTGTGTGTGTGTGTGTGTGTGTGTGTGTGTGTGTGTGTGTGTGTGTGTGTTTGTGTGTGAGAGAGAGAGAGAGTGAGTGTAGTGTGTGTCTGAGATCAAGCCTCTGTGAGAGACTTCATTTTGACGTATCCTTTGATGACGAGCAGCTACACACACACACACACACACACACACACACACACACACACACACACACACACACACACACACACACACACACACACACACTCACACAGAAGAGGGGAAGAGATCGGGGAAAAGCTGTGAAATATGAAACAGCAGCATCTAAGTTCAGGTAGATACATTTATTAAACATGTTTGTTCGTAACAGAATTTTTTTTAAAGTGTTTTTTTTTTCACTTTATATTCTTCTTATATCTGAACTGTGTTCCGTCCGTGTCCCTCCCCGTGGGCCTGAGAGGACACAGAAGCAGGACTTCTATCTCTCTCTGTGATTTATGGCCAAATATTTGTGCCTAATCAACAGTTCTTCTGTATACTAAATCTCCTCAGCAACACAGATACACCTCCTCAGCATGGTCACTACTTCTATATTTGTTTCGCCATTATGGTTAGATAATAAGCTAATCAATAGAGAAATTAGCATTTGGTGCAAACATAATGCGACTGCAGATGAATCTTTGAAATTATGTTCTCCCAAGGGCATGATGAACGAACAGTTCTTTGTTTTTTTTCTGTGAGTTAAGTATATTTTACCCCACTTCAGCATGTTTACCCTTATACTGAATTTGAATTACTAGACTCCATTTGTCTTAACTTTGTAAGTACAATCTGATTATAACACATGAAATTGAGAAATACCAACAAAAAAATGTCTTTCTTTTTTTTTTTTTCTCGCTTTGCTACTTTGTGCTTTTCCAACCCACTCCTGCCTTTTAATGTGCATAATCCCTCCCCGTGTTATCTCAGGCTAACGTACGAGGACGAACACAGCAGAGTGGAGGAGATGCACTCGCAGGCTGAAGCTAGCAGTTTCCCTGAGAGGGTTGAGGCGGAGGCCAGCGATGTTCACTCGTCTGTCGAACACGCACACTGTCTATCTTTCACCAGAGAGAGACTCCCTTTGGCCTGGGCTGCCTTCATCAACACATTAGCAATATGCTTCGGCCAGCGTTTTTAACTTACTACAACAACACACAGACACTATCCAGAGACACAGGGAAAAGTGGGGAGGAGGTGCAAACAATCATCACTGACTACAGACAATATGGAGATGACTTGATTGACATTCCTTCGATGCTACGCCTGGTTTTCTCGTCCTCGTTTTCCTTTCCTTCTCTGATGTTCCTCTCCTTTTCCTCCCACCCTCCTTCAAAAAGAGAGAGGTCATTATCAGACCCCCCCCCAGGTTCTTCTTAATCAAATATTTGACCTAATGAAGGGATTTAATTACTGGTTGGCCAGCACTCTTCGTTTTCATTTTCCCGAAAAATCTATCACCGTCCTGAAAGCGAGGGTGTGTATGCATATTCAACTCTGTCTGTGTGGTACATGAGTGTGTGTGTGAAAATATTCTTCAAAGCAGCAGGTTGAAGGAGTGAGTGTGGACCTGTGTACAAATTTGTTGTATGTTGGGCCTCCCGAGACTGCGTCACAAGAATGGCTTGTTGCGAATAGTATCCAAACTATGCTAATGCTAATACTGTCACAGCACAAGCAAAGCTGTACTTTACATTCTATGTTGTGACGTGTCCAAAAAAATAACGATCACGTATGCACTGTGTGCGGGATTTCTTCATGTTCACACACAGGAGAAGTTGCTTTGCATACAAATAAGAGAGAACAAACGTGCGTCCTTTTTGTTGGTAGAGAAAGAGACCATGTGCAGGACATTAGTTGGTGTGTGGTGCACAAGCGCTGGCCCTCCCAAGCGTAAAATTAACAGCAGTGTAAGGGGTGATGTGAGTGTCCAGACCGTTTAGATTTAACTATAAATTAATAAGCAGACAGGATCACAGCCCTGGAAGAAGAAGGCGAGCGACTGAGGGGGCGAGACAGAGGCGAAGCACAACAGAGAGGGGACAGACAGATGAAATTATTCAAAGGGCCGTTCCCAAAGTAAGTTGGTTAGGGCAGAAAATATCACCTGAGAAAGACCTCTTTACTGGAAACCCACAGCTCCAGGTAAAAGGGGAAAACCCCCTCGCAGAAAATGTGCTTTAACATCCATAGCATCTTCTAGAATGACTGCTTGGTCAATCTTAACAAACGATATTTGAGCTTAAAGCTCCTGTAAGGAACATTCTGTATGTGATGATTTTGCCGCCCCCCTTTGGACAAAGCAGTACGTCATATCTCTTCGCTGATCTTGCCCTGTACATGTGTAAGTTATGTTTTCAGACAAAAAAATGTCACCCTGCTTTCTTTAAACAGTCATCATTATCACTCATTGTGAACATCTGATTCTTTCATTGTAAACAAAGGCTGTTTCTGCAGCGTGCTGTTAGTCACCTCGTCTCGGTTTTATTCATTAAAAACTACCATATAGGATTAGTCTATTTTATCACTGATGGTTTCGTATGCTTCTGCGGATGATATAGAAGCCTCAGTATTTATCTGTTTCTGTTTCATTCCCTCCTTAAAAGTCCTCATAGGGGCTTTTAAAAGGCTGCAATAAGAACACTTGGCATTTTTCATCTCGGGCAGCTGCTACCAGCCCTCTTTAACTGTTTACTATTGAAAATGACTAATTCTTCATATTTACTGGGTTACACTACAGACAGACATTGCTGAGTCATAAAGTCTGAGAAACCGACAGACTTACAAAAACACAAATGTTTTTGCCAGACAAGTTTAGTCTGGAACAAACTGTTTTAATTTTACTTTTCTGCCTTTGGACGGTGAGTTAGATTCACAAATTATTTAGCTTGATCCCTTGATGCTCAGGTTTACACACTGTGTTTAAAAATGTGAAGATGTTTGGGGCTTGTTGTCTGCGTCTACAAGCTCCTGCAACAACAATTCCTGTAGCTCAACAATACAATATATCAACAGTGAATCCTTGTTCTCAATAAGATTGACCCTCCATGTTTCTCTTACTGAATAATAGTGTTTGAGGTTAACACTTGCTTTGTAATTAAAAAAAAAAAAATCATCACTGATGTACTGTATGCTGTGTATGTGTGAACACAAATAGTGAGAGTTCCCCTCAGGATAGCGCAGCTGTTAAATGAGACACTTAAAGATCAGCTTTTCCTGGATTTTTTTTGCTTCTGATGTCAGATGTCTTACAGGTGCAGTCGAGGTCAGAAAATTAAA
This sequence comes from Labrus mixtus, assembly GCF_963584025.1. Lineage (NCBI taxonomy): Eukaryota > Metazoa > Chordata > Actinopteri > Labriformes > Labridae > Labrus > Labrus mixtus. The sequence continues at coordinate 8,116,840 of NC_083621.1, read as the reverse complement.
TATATAATAGAGACAATATATCAAATTTCTAATTTACAAATGGTATCACACATCAGTATCGTGACGGGGACTTTGATTCAGCACAGGACAGATAAGGGAAATTCAGTCTATCACGCAGACACAATGCGAGGGGAAGGACGGTCTGTAGATCCCGTTATGCTCCACTTCTTCATATCCATTTTTCCACTGGTGACCCTAACCCTAGTATCCAGATCAAGCCCCTGAGGCCTGATCCTGATCTGTCATCCCCATATCTGCCTCCTGACCCTGTGAGGGTTTAATAAGTGTGCAGGGACATGAGGGAATGTGGCACTTTTCCCAATTTCCAGGCCTGTCCGGGACTTTTAAGGCTAATTCTATTTAATGAGGGGAAGTCACGTTGGATGCTGTATCGACGCAGACATGGAGTGTGTGTGTGTGTGTGTGTGTGTGTGTGTGTGTGTGTGCGTGTGTGCGTGTGTTTGTGTTTGAGTGTGTGCATTGGTAACATAAATGCCTTGAAACACCAAACTGTAAATCAAAGCTTATACTGACCTTCCGACTCCTAAGAAACCATAGCAACCAGGAGTGGTTAAACACTGTACGTGTACTGATGTTACATTAATTTCCTGGAACTTATGGAGTGTGATACTTGCTTTGAAAGGTTGCCGTCCTTTATCCTTGCTTTTATCTGTAACCCAGAGTAACCCATTCCAAATCAACTGTGTAAGTGTAAAATTGAAAACAGCTTTACTTCTCCGTTTCTGCACTGCGTGTCTAAATAGTTGTGTCTTTTCAAAGAGGCTGGTTTTCATTTGAAGGCGGTCCTCTTTAACCTTACAGCTTGCTGAAATATCAATAGCATTACCACTGTGCTTTCCTTGACACGTCTTGAAGCATCTTCTCCAAGCAGATCGCACAAGCGTCTAGGTGATAGATGTTGTGATGTTTTTGAAAAAGGTTGCTCCAACACATTTCTCTGCTCCGCGCACTGTGCCCTTCTCTCTAGTAAGTTGCCTGCTGTGCGGCGCTGCGATGGCTGCTATTCACTAGGTGGCCTTCGATAACATTTCTGGCACAAAGACGGTTTGACCTCTGTGTGTGTTTTTGTGTGCGTGGGGTGTGGGGTGTGTGTCCGCTCGTCATCAAAGGATACGTCAAAATGAAGGCTGAAAGACATTAGTTTTACAGAAATGTTTGTCCCTATAGCAACTGTATCTCTTCATTGCAAATGACGTTGATGCAAAGTCTTGGCTCATATGTCATTTGGTGTGAGTTAAGAATCTTTTCTGCATCATTCATACTGTATATTGGGTTTGAATGGCTCACAGTGTGTTTAATGTCTTGCATAAAAGCCCTTTAAACTTGTAATAGCAGCATTGGGTTACCATTGAAAAGCTAACAGCAGGGGAACAGTCCACCCCAGTGTCTGCAGAAATGACTTCCATGTTGGTTGATTCCTTGATCTTACAATTTATGCCAAAGTGCCAAAATAGTCATTAGAGTTTAGAAGTAAATATAATCTTAGGTTTTTGCTCTAATATTGACATTTAAGACAATGATATGTATGGAACATTTTTTTCATCTTAGTAAAGGTTATTTGATTAGGGTGACATTGAAACCATTGTAATTAGTTATATATAATTCCATACAATTTGTATATAACAAAAGTTTAGATATTTCAGAGGCAGTCTGTAGGGACTTGGGTTGGGAACCGGAGGTTCACCGGGTTCAAGTCAAGGTACGGACTAGGTATGAAAATTGTTCTGGTGGCTGGAGAGGTGCCAGTTCACTTCCTGAGCAAGGCACTGACCCACACACACACACACACACACACACACACACACACACACACACACACACACACACACACACACACACAAGCTGGGGATTGCTCTCTGTGCAGCCCCCTCACTCTGACATCTGTCCATAGGATTCTGTGCATGTGTGTATTTCAGCTTATTTGTGTGCAGCATGTTCAACAACAGAGTGTAAAACTGAATTTCTCTTGGCTGGATTTATAAATTACATCTTCTTCTTCTTCTTCTTCTTCTTGATGATAAAACCATTAGCAGTCCTGCAAACATAACTTAATATGGATCAATGAAAGCAATTGGCATTATCAATTTAGAAAAATATCAAACACAATTTTAGTCTTGTTGAAAATATTTTCACATCATCAACTTGAATCATGCTGTGATGAAGTTAACTTGGCTTAAACGCTTCTTGTTACAAGCCAAACCCTCTATGTCTATTAAGTAATTTATCACACAGTGTAGCTCGCTGTGATATGACCATTAGGTGCTTAACACTTTGTCCGGTATAGGCAATCAGTAAATAAAAGTATTGTATCCACATTTCCTCTAGCATATTCTTAATCATTGGTCTGAAGCGATGCCTAATGTGCTGACAGTATCATATCCTTTCATCTCAGCCGATCTTTCATTCTTGTAGTCGCTCTCACTTCCACTCATGTTCTTGATTATCAGAAGCACTCCCGTTTGATTAGTGCAAATGTCACTCAAATGTGCTGTATCTGGTTCAGTCCTTGAATGCAGCATTTAGGGCTGGAAGCTGTTTGAGTTGTGTCCTGATGTTAGAGGAAGCTGATACTGTATTTTACATGATTATCTTTTAAGTCTTGTTTGTATTTGACACATTTTGACACTTTACCTATTTCAGAGCTCACTTTAAAGTTTGTTTGTCCCTCAGAGTCTTTTATCCCTGCATATTACAAAGCTCGAGTGTGTGCGTAGACTAAAACGATAGATGTGGTTTAAAGCCTGTAGACCTCAGAGGATGGTCTCTAACCTCCTCACTGTAAACATGCAGTGTGTTCACTGTGTCACAGGGCTTAAAAGTTTCAAATGAGCCCTTTGGGACTTCTTGATTTTAACACTTCTTTTGCTCAGGATTTGATTTGAAACATGGTCGGATGTTTGTTTTTCTCTTATTGTAGAATGTTCTAGGATATACATCTGTGAACAGCCTCAGGTTTTCTAGGCTGGGTAAAGGACTTTCAATATTCTGTAGCGAGCTGATAATGTTATTGCTGTTTCCAATTAGTCAGTTAACTGACGATTGATGAATCACATAATCAACGTTTTTCACAGTTGACATGCAGTTGTTTTTTTTTTTGCGTTTCAAGTTGACACTTCATGAAGTCTTTTGTGATGTTTGTGATGCTTTATCAATAAGCATAAGTTTGTTTCTTAAAATGCTTGATTTCACCACTACATTTGACTGTCCTGACTGTCCATGTTTCAGATCCGATCCATGTCTGTGTAAACACAGCCTGTTTTCACCACCAGGTCATCATACGGCAGCTTGGTTAGTGGTCCAATAGTGTCTTCTAAGGAAGAGTGCAAAACTGCTTGAAGTTACATTTTCATATTTTAAAGAAATGGTCAGGAAAAGTAAGCTGCGGTAAGTGACATATGTATGGTATCAAAATGTTGTATTATGTAATGTACATAAGTGAATAGCTAATGTTCATGAATGAACTATTAAAAACCTCTCTTCCCTGAATCTAATCAACCTTAACCTAACTAAACTGTGTCCTTACATGGCCGCTTAAATTTGATATTTTGCAGACTTCTTTTCACTAACCGGACGGCCGAGCCTTGCAGGTGCTGCACTGATACAAACGTGGTGCCTGGATTTTTGCAATCTGGAGCATACGGCCTCAGACCACACTGCTACATGTGCTACATGTGCTGAAATGACAGTGAGAACTTCTCATTTCAGACATTGATCTTGATTTGTGAATAACTTAAGGTTGTAAACTTACTCAGCTCTTGTGCTGCATCAAAGTTGATGACGTGTTAGTTTGTATAATAGGATACATCAGTAACGTGGGTCATTACATAAATTATAACAACCACTTTTTAAGGCTGCAGGAGGTGAATATTTGATGAAAAGCACTTTCCACCACAAACCTCTTTGTAAAACCCTCATCATGTAGCCTTTTCATGCCAACAATGACAAGAGGAAATGAAGGCTCTTAAACCCCTGCCAAGCACACACATCCACACACACACAAGCCATTGGCAGGTAATATTGTGTCTCAGTATCCAGCACCCTCTGCTGCAGCGCCAAGGGTGCCACAGGCCTCTGTGTTGTGTTTGAAGTGCAACAAGCCGCTTCTGTCCTCGTACATGTCGCAGATGGGGAGCCTGAGCTTGGCATCAGGAGAGAGAAGGGGACTCCCAGTGAGATCAGTCACAGGAAACAGAAAAGAGTACAAAAACATGGACACACAGGAAGGGAAAATACATGGCACACACACATAGTGTGAAACAATTTTGAACATCTTTTGATGGTATTTCATATTTAACAATGAAAGATATCTGTGAATTAATTTGTTCTAGCGCAGTGGTTCCCAACCTGTTTTGGCTCTTGACTCCGGACATCCAAAACAAATATTTTTGGTAAATCGATTTGTTTTCAATCATGTCATAGTTTTTCTATCGTGTTGCTAGTAAATATTCGTTTTAGCCCAAATGTAGGCTTATTCAGGTACATTGCTGTGAACAGAGGAAGAAAGGCTTGGAGGAAATTTCTGCACAATGGATGACAGACATACAGAGACTCTGCAAGTTTCCTGTTTTGGCATTGGCTAAGCCCCACAGTAGCCTATGTTTAATATATTTTAATATACAGTATATGTTTTATTGATCAATGCATACATATTTCAGGTAACCCGATTTGAATTCCATGACCCCAAGGTTGGGAAAGCCTGTTCCATAGCATCTATTTTGATGTAAATTGGTTTCTTTATTTTCTTTGGAAGTAAATTGATCATCTTTTTGATTTGGATCATACTTTAATAAACACAAAAAGGAGCAAATTAGAACAACATGATTTCTGGGAAGTTGTGGCTGAAATCTTGCATGCCCATGAATCTTTTGTAATTTGGCAAAATGAGCAACTGAGTAGCAAAAATTACAATGATTGGTAGTTCCAGTTCTAGTTGGATCAATATTTATCTTTATGCATCAATACAGACTTGTATGACTCAGTTGCTCATTTAACCATTTAAAGATGATGATGAAGACCAAAAATGTGCTTTATGTATTCATGCTTTGTAAGGCTGCTCGTAAAACCATCATATGCACAGACAGAAAGTACAGACAGGTTGAGTCTGGGTACGCACATAAGGAAAACCCACACGCAGACACATAGCACATACACACAGTCACACAGAGGTAAGATCAGATGTACACAGACGGTTCAGTGCAGACGGTGCCGCTCACATCTCTATTGGCGTCTGGGCCAGAAGAGGAGACATCAGGTAATTAAAAAAGAAAAAGTGAGAGAAAGAACAAGGGAGGGGGAGAGTGGGAGGGAGGGAGTGGAGTAGGCCAGTAGGGAGAAAGATAATGGACAACCTCATGCAGCTTCGCCTGAAAACATAACTTGTCATTAGCGGTGCCATCAGCAGCCGCCATGTTAAATCCCTTGGGTTCTGCTACAAAGCTCGCCATGTACGTCAGACACAAAGTCCTCCTGGAGGGGTGGCTGCCTCTTTTTTTTTTTTGTTATCGCTGCCACTTTCAAACTTTGCATGTTTGCTTTTTAACTTTTGCATAAGAATGGACTTGCTGGCACCAATGCATGCGAGTCCAACCAAGGTGTGCGTGTGTGCTGTGTGTTTGTCTGTGCCTGTCGAGTGGTTAAATATTAAATGGGAACTGTCAGGCCTGCTCAGGAAGAACTTTGCTTTCAGGCACGTCCAGCTCAGAGCTCCAGGCTAACAAGAGGAGAAAAATAAGAGAGAGAAGGTGAAGAAGTTCATCATTTGTGGTTGAGGGTAAAAACAAGAACACCACTACAGAGAGTGAAAAGAGGAAAACAATGACAAATTTCTGTCTTGAGTCCCTTGGCTCCAGTCATTTGTCCTGTCTGAGAAAAAGGATGGCAGAGAGACACAGTCATCATTATGAAAATAAACCATGTTTTCATATTTGTTTTCTGTTGTCATGGCAGCCGTGAGTGAAGTTAGCTTGTATCAGGTGTCTGTTGGTTTGACCCCTGCTGACAAGCGCTTCAGAAGGAGTTTAGATGGTTAATTTTCTCTCTCACACACACACACACACACACACACACACAATGCAACCAGAATGCATGGCTTGCATTAAAGTGCTGAAATATGAAGTTGGTTTAGGCCCGTCAAGTCTCCAGAACGTCTTCCTCCATCTTACATGGAGAGAGTCTATTTCCTATTAAAAACAGATTTTGGAGGGATTGAGTAAATAGAGAAAGAGATTCACAAACATTGTGAAAAACATTAGGCGTGGTCTACATTTAGAAAAAACACAATGAACAAAGTGCAAAAATACCCACAAAACGATACGCTTCCGTTTGCTTCAAAGAGTAAAAAAATGTGCTTAGGTGAGACAATTAAATAGCAATCAGGGACATATAAATTCCCCTCTGCACTTCTTCGTCTTTAAACTCTTGCCTGTAAACAAACTGAAGCAGAGGTCCGACATGCCGGGGCAAAAATGAATAAGTAAAAACAAAAAAGTCACACATGCATTTTATTCACGTGGGGCTGTCCATTTGACTGCCTGTGCTGTTACCTCGGTGCAGAAGAGGAGGTGGAAAAGTGGCCGAGTGCTCTCTCTCTCTCTCTCTGCTCGGGCTGATTTGAAGTGAATGAGTCTTTCGTTCTGTACGCCGTCTAAATATTTCAGCAGTTCAGGCGCCTGCTCTAAGCCCAGCCACAGCGCTAACTTGTCATTGACCATTAGTGCTAACCTGCTGCTTCTGCTTCTCAGCTTTATCATCTACCTCCTTTGTTGCTCTCAACTTTGTTTCTCTCCTTTTCCTCCATGCTGTTCTGAATGCTAATATGGTGTTTATGGTGTCTAATATGTCTCTGTTTTTATGCACTGAAATATGATGGTAAGTCCGTGTATCAGAAGGGTTAGTTGGAGGAAGGTTTGGAGATCATGGTTCAGAGTTCAACAAATCAGGATGACTTTTAAAGTGGTTGGTTGGTTAAACACGATGGACAAAACACCCTGCGTAAAGAAACAAACAATAGAAATGAAAAACCTCTGCTAATACTCACTTTATAAAGCTTTCTTTTCTGACTTTTATACACTCACTCACATAACACAGAGGCTGGATCAATCAGAGAACAACAGGTCCGCCTGTCAACACAGGCACAGTCTGAGTCCAATCGATCCAGATCTTACTGGTGGACACTATTTTGGCTAGAACACACACACACACACACACACACACACACACACACACACACACACACACACACACACACACACACACACACACACACACACACACACACACACACACAGACGTGAGTCATAAGCTCTAGGCAAGAATCTTTTATAGTGGCTTTGGCCCTTGTTGCTAATCTGTCTGTACTGCTGTGTGTGTGTGTGTGTGTGTGTGTGCGTGCGTGAGTGTGTAGAAGAGAGTGTCTCTGGAAAATATCGAGGGAGATGATGGATAAAACAGGTTTCTATAAGAGTCCTAGCCCTGCGCTGAACCTGACAACAATTCTGGCTAAAATAAAAAAAGATTTGGTGCCACGGAGAAGACAGAGATATGAAGCTGTCATTGTCGCCTCCCCTCTCTTCCCTGTGCGAAAGGGTGTGAATGGCGTTCGGCCTCTTTCATGTCACGAAGGCGCCTGGGCATCTTCGAAAACTTGATTTAGTTTGTGTCACATTATCAGGGGCAATTTCGTCCACGTCCACCAGTTTGTTTGCCAAAAGTGTTGCAGCCAGGATATTGTAATAAAGTCAACCAGCCGAGTTACAAGGGTAGATGAAAGCCACCACAATGCAGACGTCACGAGCTCTTCTAATGAGGCTGTGTTTATGTATCGACCAGAGCAATGCGTCACCATATTTAGCACAGGCATGTGGATGTTAATCTTCAGGGAGGACTGATAGGCTGGCGTTGCTAGCTCTGCTAACGTTAGCCACACTCTGCAAAACAAATGACATCGTTTTCCCGCAGACATTTCGATTAAATTCCGCTCAACTTCAACTCTTCTCAATGTTTTCTTACGTGTAGAGCGGTCGGTTAAATCAAGTTTAAATTTCCGTTTAACTGGCTAGGAAATCGGTTGGCTATGAAAAACAGTCCTCTGTGGAAAACGAGTAGAGGTGGACACAAGTGCAGAATGAACTAAAAGTCTTTAATAAACAAAAACTTACTTCCAAGATTCAACAAAAAACACAGGGATCAAAAACAGGGGGCCACAGAGGAGCACGAGCAAAAACACACATACCAACCAACGAACGACATAGAAACAACAGACAACGGACTGACACAGAAGGGAAGAAACACTGAGACTAAATAGACATGGGGTAATCAGACACAGGTGAGACTAACGACACAGGTGAAGACAATCAGGGCAACCAACACTGGAGGGAAACACACAGAGGAAGGAATGAACACAAGAAAAAGACACACTGAGGACACAGAACTGAAGAATGAACAAACCACACGAGAACATGAAGAAACACTAAACGCTGGAAAAACAAAACTAAAAAAGACCAAATCGTGACACTCTGGTTCCGAGAGACCCTGGTGTGCTGCAGTACAAGAAATGCTCAGTGTCACTTAGAATACATGAAATGAGAATTCAAAATCAGATATTGCATTTATTTCTTATACTTTTAAACAGCTGTTTGAGTTTGAATAAGAGGCAAAAGCCCCTTTAGTGTCATGAGGTGTTTGAGAATCTGTGACGTTTATGACTGATCTGACGTCATGATCACGTCAGTAGAGCAAAAGTTCATCATACTAGAGTCCTCTAATGTCTTATTAACATCCGTCCAGGTGTTTGACTCTTCTTAAAGATTACTTTCTGAAAATGTCGTTTTAACCTCCACATTTAACTATTGCCAACTCCCGATAAGATAAACAAAAACTTCATGCATCCACTTCGGGGAAAGACGAACAAACTACCAAGAGCCAACAAGGCTGCCTCCTCCCTTCCACTGTTCACTTTGTTTGGATCAGTTTGACAATGCCTTTTCTATCTTGAAGTGAGGTCCAACTCTGTCTGGTGTGTCTAAGCTAATTAAAGCTGAATTATTGATACTCTAGTGAATAATTCAAAGGGGATAATTAGATATAGAAACAATGGTAAACACAGGTAGAAGAGGAAAGAGAGATAGGAAATGAAATGGAGTAGAAGAAGCGGGCAGTATGGCCTTTATAGCTCTGGCTCTGTGCCAGCCCTCCCACTCTCTGTGCCCCCCTTCTCCATGTTTATATTATTCATATCACTCCTATATCTCTGTCCTTGACTCTTCTGTGTTCGTGTCTCTCTTTCACCCTTTCCTCTTTCCTTTCCTTCACTCCGTCCTTCCTCCCTTATCTCCTCTTCCTCGCCTGTACCTGCTCTCGACTCCTCTCCTCCGTGCCGCACCCATTAGACTTTCCTTCTCCCTGTTGCTATGACATTAGCTAGCTGTAGCAGTGTCAGGTCGGTCTTGAGGGATGAGACTAAAGAGCTAAGTCTAGCTTTTTTTCATTTAATTACTCCTCCCTCTCCTTCTCCTTAGCTTGCGTCCCTCTCTTCCTCCTCCCACCCCTTGCTCCGTGTGTATCCCTCCCTGCGTTACTCTCCCTCCTCTTCGCTCCTGTCATTCTTGCGCCTCTTTGTCTGCTCCTCTTTTTCTACCTGACTCCACCTGTCTTCATGCATGTATCCCCTCCCCCGTGTTCTTTCTGTCTCGCTGTCTGCATCTCCCAGAGAGAGGCGGCAGAGGAGGAGGAGGTGGTGGAGGAGGAGGATGGAGGGACAGACATCGCACCCACTTCCTTCCTATGAAACTGTTTGCAGCCATGTGAAAATACTCCACCCTTATTCCTTTTCTCGCTGTCTGTTTCTTTAGACTTTGTGCGTGAAAACACAAAACAGGACCTCTGATTGTAGTCGCCGCAACCAGCTTAACACACACACACACACGCACTGCACACGCTCTGCAAAGTATGTAAAAGTGCATGTGTGGCTTTTTGTGTTATGGCCTAGGCTTGACCTTGATTACCACGGTGACAATGAAGCTCCTCATTAGTGCTGGACTGGAGGAAACAGTCGGGTAATGAGGGAGCAGTATTGTCCTCAGGCAAACAAACACACACACACACACACACACACACACACACACACACACACACACACACACACACACACACACAAACAAATGCATGCACACACACAGATGCCAATGCACCACTTTGTATTAGTGCTTGCATGCACCTGCTGACACCTGAGCTTATGCAAGATCTCATACATAAGCCTCATACACACACACACACACACACACACACACACACACACACACACACAGACTCCTTCTGAGTACATCTCAGTCTCTTGGCCCCCCACTCAGTTGTCTCGCCTCACCTTCTGTTTAGTGTTTTTTCTCTCCCACACACATTCTGCCTCTACCCCCCGTCTCTGTCTTCCTCTCTGTGTTCTGCCCACCATACAGACCTCACAGACCTCACTGCCCACTGAGCTACGGGCCGGGAACATCAAAGTGTCGCCCTCTGGTGGAAAAGCACACACGGCAGGAGATAATGCCTTTAAATCCAAAATTTCATATAAAATTATCCAAGGAAAAATGCATACACCTAAAGACCGAACTATGACTCTGATTTGAAGTTTCATCGATTTAAAAAAAAAAAATGGTGTTCCTTTCACATCCTGGTCCCTGGAATTCACAGTAATCAATTTACCCTTTTTTTTTCTTTTTCTTTTTCTTTTTTTTATAAATTCTTTGATCAGCCATTAAAAAAGTCCTCAAAAATGTTTAAAAGTAAACACTTCTCAGTGTGGTTTTTGTCATGAAAAATCTGTTGAGGAAAAAATGTATTACAAACAGCTCAAGTTATTTTGCTGTCCCGTCCTGCACAAGGAGGGATATAAGACTTATTCTGATGGTAAAGATTGGGAAAGCAATTCTCAGAAAAGTGTCTTGAGTTTTTAACCCTTAAGTCAAGCAAGTCGTCCCCAATTGCCTAAACAGAAAAATAACATGCTTAGCCAGCTAACTGGTTCCTGTGTATTATAGTAAAGGTCAAAGAGCCCTTAATGAAATATAGAAGCGAATAGGGTTAAACACTATGCTTTTTAAATGCTTTTTCACCTGTAACATGTTGTGTAGTATTTTCTTATTAACCAACACTGGATTCTATCACCTTTTGGGTATCTATGGCAGCTCTATTCTCCAATCCGTAATTTAAAAAAAATGAATGAATTTCATACGTTAAATCGGCCACAGTTGTAAAATAATGCATGCCATACAAATTTAAAAACATGTAATACTGTGAGGAGAAACCAGAGAAACAAGTCGTTATCTAAAAGTTTACTGGAACTTGCGCAATGAAATAGAGCTGGTGAAACAAAAAAACAATAATCTGTCCTTCAGTCGTTGCATTTCCTTTAATTTAGTTTGGGTTAGCCTGCTGATATATATATGTGTCATGTAAGGTTAGTCTAGGTTCTGTGAAAGCTGCAGCCGGAGTTATGAGTAAAATCATTTTCCTCCCCGCAGTGATGAAAATAAACAAAGCTAAAGTGTTACAGCAAGGACATATGATAAGTAGAGAGGAAACATAGTGTTGAAACTGGTTGGAGGATGTACCCTAGTTCTTTAAATGAAGTATTGTTCAAATGTTTACAAAACTACTCCATACTATGAGGTTATTGATACGAGCTTTTGTCATAATGACGACTGTAACAGACCTATTTTGTTTGAAGGATCCCATTTTGCATTACATGCTCTCTCATAGACACAGACATGCATTACTACACATGCACACAAACACAGCGCTTCATATACGGTACAGAGCAACACTGTTTTTCATACCAGGAAAGTAAAAAGCCTGTGGTCGTTTTTTAATAACTTTCTAACAAGGATACATTTTTGGAGAACTCAAGATCCGTCACTTTTAACATGACAAGACTCTCGTGAGGGAAATGTAGGTAGTAATAGATGTGTAAATTTGAGTGAACAAATACTCCTTTTTCCTCTCTTTTTTTTTTGTCACTGTATATCCAACAAGAGTCTGATTATTCTCACGATTTTCCCGCTTTGATCGTTCCCCTCAGAAGTGGTGCGACATGTCAGAGCCAGAAAGGCAGCTCTTACAATTTCAAAGGTAGATAAGGGAGTCTATCTCTCGCACGCTGCCACTCACCTATCCACTCTCACAGCGTTTTGACAGATAGCAGTGGAAAAAGAGGAGGAACTTAAAAAAATAAAGGAAGCAGTAGGCAATGACACATGGCGGTGTAAAAAATGGAGGGAGATAAAAGAGGAATCAGTTTAGGAGAAAATCTACCAAGCCACACACACTACAGAAGTTAGTGATGACAAAAGTATATTATCTCAAGTAGAACTGAATGAAAACATATATGCAATAACTTAAAAATAAAACCCTCAATAATAGAATAACCAATGGAACAAACATTGAAAACAAGTTAGATATATCAGGTTTTAAAATGTGATTATGAAATATTTTTGAAAATGAATGAAATGATTTATAAGCAAAGACTTCAAATAAAAGTGTATGTGAGGATGACTTTGTGGTCCTGCATAGACAGCTAGCTAATTCATTTGTTTCTGAGCCAATTAAATGTAGGGAGCATTGCTCTTAAAGACATGCAAACATACATAGCTTCTCGTTGAACAGGTAGTCTCAGGGAATGTCTTCTTTCTTTTAACATGTTTTCAGTGTTTTCTGCATGCAGGACCTAAACATCCTCCAGGAACAATATGGCTGCTTGTGCTGTCTTTGAAGGTGCCATGCTGGCTTCATGTCTGTGACAAATGAAAGTACCTGTGTAGGCACTCTCTGCCTTCTGCAAGAGAAGAAATCTCAGGAGATGGAACTTCAAACATGGGGGGAGGGGGCTCACTGGAACACTTAAGGTCCCGCTTCTGGATCTGTAATCCATTCATTTGGAGGAAGTGGGCCTGAGAAGCATCATTTCTGATTTGCATGCATTTTGAGACGTTCCGTTTTAAATGTCTTAGTGGCAAAGGTGTTCATCGTTACACTCTACCTGGAGCGTGATCAAAGACGAGAGGAGGAGAGATGAGGAGCTTTGAACGCACTTCCTGATTGGGTACATAGCAACAGTGCATAGTGCATGTCGACAGAAACGTATTGATTTTGTGGCACAATACTACGGCAGGAAGTACCGGTAGTCCAATACAAGTGTGATACATCACTAAGTTGCCTATTTAACTCATCGCAACACCCAGACAGACATAAATCCAGGAGTCAGTCAGCAGCGACAGAACCTTACAGAGGACGTATTTGATGAGACGGTGACGTCAGTTACGCTCCACCAGACAAAAAAAAAAAAAACAAAACACTGAAAAACTGCATCAAACTGTGCATTTTTACGCACACCTCCTATGCAGCTTTATTTCATCTTGAAGGTGAGTTCCAACATTCATCAAAAGTAACACTCATCCACACACTCACACGTGTCATGCGTGGTAGGTAGCACTCCTCAAGCTGATAACGAAGCGCTGTTATAAAATCAACAGGCGAGTCAGCCCCGTCCTGTGATCTGCCTGGTGGCCTCAGGGGACTTTTACTTGTGTGTGTGTGTGTGTGTGTGTGTGTGTGTGTGTGTGTGTGTGTGTGTGTGTGTGTGTGTGTGTGTGTGTGTGTCTCTGTGTGAGGTAGCAAGTGCATAAGCATGCCTTCACATGTGCGTGCCTGTTTCTTTCACTTGCATGTGGGGTCAAAAGGGTGGATCACAGGGGGTAACTCCCTGTAAGAGCAAGTGTTTGATTGGCTCTGGTTGCCGCCCTGACACATTTTGATTGGCTGTCAGGCCCGGCAGTCTAGATCAGCGAGCAGGTAGGGGAGGGTCTTCTGTCTGCTCTGTTGCTAGGTTACAGGTATACCCAATAGATGTGGAGATAGAGAGATAGAGTAGAGATAAGGACGGGGATGGGTGTGGATCTGAGCATGGATCTGTGTGTGCCACTGTGAGTGTGTGTGTGTGTGTGTGTGTGTGTGTGTGTGTGTGTGTGTGTGTGTGTGTGTGTGACAGCCAGCAGAAGGGAGGGGTCGTTATGACTGAGGGTTAGGAGGGTGGGAGGACAAATAAAGAAAGAAGAGGAGCGACAAAAAGTGAAAGATACTGTGGGATTTCTAATGAGTGAGAGTATTAAAGTGGGCTTTTTTTTTTTTTTTGCGCAGTGTTGTTCATACAGACAAACATCATTTATCCACAATCCAACAATCCGAACTGACAGCTTATCCAAATAACTAAAATGTACCGAATATGGAGAGATCTGAAAATGGCAGAGTTTCTTGCATTTCATTTTGTTGTTTTGAGAACACTAAATGATACCAAATGCTGTATTTTGGGAACATACAAGACTCAATAATGTATCGCTCGTCCACTTCCTGATTTAAACCCTGCAGGTGAAGAGATTCAATTATGACTGTCCAGCAGATCCCAGGCCTGTGGTCTGTTTGTTATTCATTAAAGTGTTGTTGTATTAATCACACACTGCTCCAGACAACACTGCTCTGAGAACAGCTGCTCGGCTGCACTTAGATTGCAATCATAGAGCGGTCAGTCGCCACTAATCGGGGTCATTTATCAATCCGGAAGACCACACACACAAACGTGAAAGCAATGAATCACACACACACACACGAGCACACGAACACACTGATCGATGGCTGGGCTCGGCCTGTAAGAGGGATTGATGGGTGCTTGGCTCTTGTTTGTGTGTGTGTGCGCGTGTGTGTGTGTGTGTATGTCTGTTTGTGTGCAAAAGTGTTGGCATCAGAACGACATGGTGCACACAAAGGCTAAAGATCTGTAAAGATTAACCTCCACTTGATTAAAATGTGTCAGGCTTGTCAGTTACAAAGTAATTTGGCTGCAGAATTGCTCATTTTTTTAGTTTTCATGTAATAAGAACTTATACAAATTCAATATAGTTTGATTTAAATATCTAAATGACTTAGATGTTAGATGACAACTTTGAATCACAACTCGCAGTGTTCCTTGAAAGAAGGATGGTTGGACATTGTCATGCAGACAACTCAGTCAAATCTATCTCTATCAAGTGTATCTATAATAACAAATCTATCAAATCTGCATTATAAAATAGCATACTCTGTCCACCCAGTAGCTCATTCTGATAATTCAACCACAACTGAGGTCTTCCTAAGTGGACATAGAGTTAAAGGAGATCTATTATTATACTCACTTTCCCCATTACTTATGTCAGTCTGGGACACCTGTTGAATAGTGTTGCTAGGTGCGTAAGTCGAAACCCTCCTTATTTATCTTATTCTGGCGTCAGTAAAATCCCTCATTTCAGTCTCTGCCTGAAACGGTTCATTTGAGCTACTGTCTCTTTAAGGCCCCCCTCAACACATGCCCACTTTCCTCCGATTGGCCAGCTCGGTTTTCGCAGTTGCAGGAAAATTTGAGAGAACTTCCCGGGTGGGAGTGTCCTTGAGACAGCTGCCGAGGTGACCAAGTCCCGCAAAGTTCTCTTAAACGTCTTATTCATTGCAGCAGGAAACCACATCCAGGGATTACTCCAACAACTGTGTTTCTTGTGTTTAAAAAAATATTTGCTGAGGTTAAGTATGGACATCCGACATTATAACATAAAATGCATGTATTTGAATATGAATCAACATAATATATCTCCTTTTAGTTTTTTGGTCTGTTACAGAATGTGGATCTTACATTTTTCACTCAGTTTTTTGAACATGCTAACGTATGTCAGAAAATACACACACATGTATAAACATGACTCTACTGGAGATATTTCAGAGAGAAGGTGCTGCATACGAAACAGCTACCGACTAGTTGGGGGTTCGGTCCCGAAAACAGTGCTAAATAAGTGAGCTGGCACCTCTACAGCAACCAGACCCAGTTCCAAACTTTGCTCTCCACAAGGAGTTAGCTATGCTGTTGCCCACCAGCAGTAGCTACCAATGTAAGCAACGGTGTAGCGTTCTGGGCTAGAAGTCTGCAGCTGTGGCATTGTTTTGCAGGACCAGCAGAAACAAATCTGTCTGTTTGTGGCCTGTATCTGTAGAGATCATATGTGCCCTGCAGAAATCATGTAACCGTTAACCTTTAAAGTGAAAGCAGATGTATTGTTTTAAGGCTCCTGAATAAATGTAAAAGTTATTTTATTATAGTCGATATGAGCTTATCTTCATCTTGCACAAAGTGAATTTGGATTTTTTTTTTAAAAGTCTTAAACAAACATTTCCTCTGAGATTGCCTGAGGTGCCCTGCCCCGGGGTCTGTTTGGAGCTCTGAGCTTTCCTTAATGGCACTTTGGCATTGTTGGAGATGTTGTTAAAAAAAAACATAACATCAGCCTCTCTAAACCCTCCTGTGGGGTTGAAGTAAGTTTGATCCAACAATATATCAGCTTTATGGTACACAGCCTGTGGCCCTCTGCAGCGAAGTGCCAACCCTGTGTGGAAAGTGCCTGAGCCTCACCGTGGACAGACAACAGCAGAGACTGAATACAGATTCTTCTGATGGTTGGATCTCGTAAACTTTCCCTACACTTGTCCTGACTCCTCCATGTTGGTCAGGCCAAGAACATTTGGCTGTCTGGGAAAGCTGTCAGACTGTGGAGAGAAAAAGAACGAAGGGTGAGACGAGAGATGAGAGGAATGAGGGAGGAGGAGGAACTTGTTTTTGTCAGTGCAGAACTGATTCTAAAGTAAATTATATGTTTTCCAATTCTTTTAATTATTTCTTCAGTATCTTTGTTCATGGCCCCAAAGCATCCTTTTCTTTAAATCATTATTTTCCTCCACCTTTTTTATTTTTTATTTTTTGCTCTTTAATTTTATTCCTTGTTCTTCTCTCTCATCTGTCACTTACAAATTAGCTCATCTTTACCTACCACTTCCTTTCCCCAACACCTCCTGCTGGCAGGTTATCACACACATCCTCTGCTTTTACTCCTCTGCTCACTCAATCTGTATATCCTCTCATATTCCTCTCCCCTCGTGCTGCTGATTCATAATCTCTGTTTGGACAGAAAACAGAGGGAGGGAGCTTCTGTCCTGATGAATAACAACAGGAATTATGGGAGAGAGAGAGAGAGAGAGAGAGAGAGAGAGCCAGAGAGCGCGAGAACAGGACACTGAGGCGGTCTGTCTGGCTGGCACTCAGTCTCTCGGTTTATCTGCCAGACTGTCAGCAACTGTGTTTCTGTCTGTGTCTTCACTCTCGCACTGAACCAGAGTTTCCACAGATCATGTGGTCAGTCCAACTAGGTTTAGCTCACTACTGCTATTCTTAGCATTTACCATCTTTAGTCTGTTTTAAATTAGGCGGCCTTTCCTCTGGTCTATTTTGCCTTGTCATTTTTGTTCCTCCTACACCTGGGCCTGTCTTCACTCTCACACATTTAGAGTGCACCGGCCACTTAGGATTACGAGAAACTGAAAGAGATGGAGCAAGAGAGGATGGGTTACTAATGGAAGTGTGAGAAAAATATGAAGGAGAAACAGCAGGAGCAGTAGGAAATAAAGGCGGAAAGATAAGAATAAGGTTATATGCTAGCTGTGTGCTAGTGACAAGCACATTGAACCTGTGCACCAAAGAGCAGCGGGGGGGGGGGGGGGGGGGGGGGGGGGGGGGGGGGGTCTGACTCAAAAGTTTGGAGGTTCTCTGTAGACAATAAAGCCTCAGAGTAATATTTTGAATATTTTTGTTCTCTTGTTTCAGGGGTCACAGACAGTGGATGCATATAAAGGAAAAATGGTTTTCAAAATCGAAGAGACCGGAGTCAGTATGTGTATGTGTGCATGTGAGAGAGAAAGTGTGTGCATATTGTGATCAAAATTGTAGGTCAAAGATGAACAATTTGCTAAATGAGCTGGGGGAAAAAAAAGCGTTGACAGAGGTAGAGGGTTGACTGCGACAGTGCCACCACACGTACGTGTATATATGGGATGATGTGTAGGTGTATGCTGACATTTTTTTTTTTTTTTTTTTTTTTTGGTGAGACCATTTTTAGCGACCACTCTATGTAATGAACTGAGCAGGGTGTCAGGGATGAGGCTGCATCGCTAAATCCTGCCAGCTTAAATCACACAGGCATCTGGCTTCCACACAAACACACACACACACACACACACACACACAAATAAACACACACACTGCCTGCGTGAGAACAGAGTTTAAAAAAAAAAAATGTACAAGTAGGTTTAAGTATGCCAGGCTCCCTCCTTTCATGTGTTTACATTTGTTAATTTTTTTTTTCACTGTGTCAGATTTGTTCCCATCATCTTTGCATATCCCTGATTAACATAATTGGAGAATCGCTTTGCTCTTCGTGACATTCAACAAATAATTTAACTCACTTAATAAATCTGTTCCAATACTTAATATTAATTGCAGTTTCCTCTCTCTCTCTCTCTCTCTCTCTCTCTCTCTCTCTCTCTCTCTCTTCCTCCTCTGCTTTATACCTTTTATCAAGCAGTGAGAGGGAAGGTTTTTCAAGGGTCATAAGTGTCCTTATATTTAGCTTCCCTTGATGTTTCAAACAGCTTTGATCATGCATTTCTGATAAATCTACATTTTACCATAATCCAAAGATAATACTTGGCAGGGAGCATAAAGGTACAATTTGCTGCTGATGCAGTTAATTAAAACGCTTATATTTTTTTTGTGGTGACGTGTGCTCTAAATCTCTCGCTCTCAAGTGTCTAATTCTTTAAATCAGCTTAACTATTGTAGAGAGGGATTTTCTTATGACTCAAAGAGTGAATGAATCGGAGGGTTACACACAGTACAACTGAGTCACTTTCAAAGCTCTATTCGTGATGTGTGTGTGTGTGTGTGTGTGTGTGTGTGTGTGTGTGTGTGTGTGTGTGTGTGTGTGTGTGTGTGTGTGTGTGTGACTGTATCTGCCCTGCCTGCATGTGTGCAACTGTGTGTGAAGTTGGCCTGCAGTAGCGGGGTTATGAATCAGATCAAATGCACACTTTTCACACACAGTGACACTAGATCAAACACACACACACACACACACACACACACACACACGCAGTGCCGTGGTGGACTGAGCTGAAGGGCCGGGGTATGACTTTGATCCGCACCACAACATCCGCTCTTCCACTCAAATGCGGCATTTCTGCAGCTCGTCAGCCTCACGTGCCCCTCAGGACGCTCACCCAGTACTCAAGTTTCTGCTCTCAGATCCTCAAATAGAGCTCGCAGTGTCTTCAAACAGAGGATCCTCCTGCTGTAACTGGACACTCGGGTGTGTAGGATCCAGATTTGGAGGCTGCAGATGGGCTGCAGGTCTCAGAGGAAGGCTTGTGGTTAGTGTCATTATCTCAGTGACCGTGGGAGAAATAATAATAACCACTTATATATGCTGAGCTTTGAGCATGTATGGCTGCTTTGTTTAAAGGGATACTTCACCCATTTGCATTAAGCGTTGTATCATTAGAAACCTGGTAGTATTTTTGAATGGTCGTGCATCCCACCCTCATTTTCCCCTGAGATGGGAAATCTTCTGTATTTCTAAGTCTGAAAAGGAGCTTCCAGTGACGCAAAATTAGGATTTTTGAGTCACTGGAAGCTGTTGCGGGTTAGCGGGGTGAAACTACAACGCTAGTTCCTCATATTTTCGCCCACTGAAGCTACAGACCAATCGCAGATCACAGATTCTCCTTCAAACTTAATGATAAGTGACTCTTGTGTAATTTGCATTATTATTCTATGTGATGATATTTTCTTTCTATGTGAGGATATTTACAAGGAAGTATTTAAATTGAAATGAATCTGAAAACTCAGCAGCAGTAAGACATCTTCCTTGCTTGGTCTTTATCCAAGTCTTTGACAAGAAGCAATACAAACCATTTCCTTTTGACAACATTCTTCTATTATGCATTATAAATCATGAATAAACCCATTTTGGTCTTGATTCTCAGGACTCAACAGGTATTCTGAGCAGGCAAATCACATTTAATTTTGCTTTAAATAGTCAGGGCAACAATTCCATGGTGAGCCCATAAGTCGAGGGTCTCATCTAAGGCACTGTGTATTTGAGATAACTTTGACTTTTGAATAAATTGTTAATAAGAGGTAAACATATCTAATATTATTGCACTGTATTTGTTTAAATAAATCGGAGACATGATCGCCACCATCTTTAGCATTCAAGGTGAAAATATCTTTAAGGCATCGAGCATTTACATTTAAAAACATAAACAGCGATTTTTCTTTCAGCTAATCCACAGACTTGGCTTTGGACACTATTTATTGTAACTATGTATTGCTCAAGGAAGATTACTAAAATAGTGGAAGCCGGCCACCCTTTGTCTTTTGAATGTATTACAAAGAACCACAGTGTGCCCTACATGTGAGACTGAAATCGTTGAATCATACATTTTAAACAGTGGATTTCCATTTTTTATTTTTTTTTACAATCTGTGAATTACACATATTAACATGCGAAAATATCAAACTATTTCAGTGAGTATAAAAATAAATATAGCCACTGAAGGGAGCGGGTCTCTTGAGGAAAAGCCAACAGAGCAGGAGGGACTGTTCATCCCAGGGGAGCAGGTGAAAAGTGAGCAGTGGAACCTGTAGAATCAGCAACCTGACAGACAGGACAAAAGCTGTAGCCATCAGGCCAGTGTCAGCAGCTGAATATATTTTTTCTCAAGCATTGATGACATGGCAGACAAGGAAGAAGAAAGGACAGTAGAATTACACCAAAATCCTATTTCTACGTATATCAGAATTCTCTAAACCTTTTACAAGCATCAACATACTGCAAGGTCCAATAACAGCAGAAGGAGAATGAAAGAGTAATATTGACAGTGGAGGAGACTAAATAAGTCAGCTCTTCATCTGCTTTACTCAGAGCCTCCACTGGCATTGAAATGGTCACATTCCATCGACGGTTCCTGTCCCGGTGCGGACCAAAGTATTTAAAGTTGGTCTGGTTGCTGGAGAGGTGCCAGGTCACTTTCAGAGTACTGCCGAGGTGCCTTTGAGCAAGGCACTGAACCCCCTCTGGCGCACTGCCTCTCTGTAGCAGTGTGTAGCAGCCCCCACTCTGACATCTCTCCATTAGTGCACGTCCATAGTTCCTGTTTGTGCATGTGTGTATTTCCAGCGTATATGTGTGTTAGAAGCATGTCTCTCAACAAGCGTGTAAACCAGAATTATGGCTCAAATTTGCTGAAGATTTAAGATCAAATAACCTTGTTTCTCGGTCACTTCATCCAGCTTCTATAGCTTACATTCAGACACACGTTTATTGGTGATCATACTTTTTCTAACAAAACTGTATTCAAGGGTAGGAACTACAACTGTAGACGCACCGAGATAATTACGACTTATATGTCTATGTTAAAACAGACCATGTCGTGCAATCTGTCGGGTCACCAAGGCTGCATTCAGACCTGAAAAAGCACGAGTAAATATTTTAATATTTGAGGGTGAGGATCTTTATACACACATGCTTCTAACTAGCCATGAATTTAATTGTTTGAAAAGTGGTTCTTTAGACCAGAGAGTTCTTGAAAGAGCTGTTGGTCTTGCATAGAAATTAAATCAGGGTTATTCTGAGGCACATTTTCCTGGTACAACATTGGTGCTCAAGGAGGAACTCTTTTCAAGCCATTTTAACACGTCACTCTCATCAACCAAAGGAGCTATATGAATTTACAGTTACCAAAGAACAGTTGCCAAAAAGACTTATGTCATAACATCCCTGAACAGCAGAGTCATGGAAGAATCATTCTAAGGCCTGGCACACACACTAAAAGATTTTGAAAATCTTAAACGATTTTGAAAATGTGAGAGAGCCCGCACATGACGACAAATCACAACAGATTAACAGTTCAGTTCTGATAGTGTGTGGTGTGCGACAAGACATCCAACTCAGCGCACACCACACACTAACCGATTCATTCGCCTGCAACCCGGAGTCTCTAGACTATCAAAACGTGTAACCTCGCGTTAAGAATAAACAAACATAATGGTCAAGCTAAATGTGGCTAGCTGTTAGCTGGTACACCCAAAACACATTTTTTTCAAACTCCTTTCCTTGTCAGCTGGATTGTGTTTTCTTTTCGAGGACATGTTGTGTAAACATTTCGTGTTGTTGCCACAAATCTACAAGTTGGTCCTGGATTTATGACTTCCATCTGACTTTATGCTCACTGTTGTCGCCATGGCAATGTGTGTTGTGCTTCCTGCTTCAGTCAGCTTGCTTCCCTGTTGGCTATTGTTTTCCGTTCCACGTATCAATTCACAGAGTCCTTGCTCAGCTGTCCTTGGTATTCTTCCCACACCAACAGGATTTCTGATCGTGTCCATCGAACACGTTTAATATTTACGATATCAAATTAGGGGCGGCCCCCGATCGTCTTCCGAAAATATTGGGGAGGTTCAAATCCCCCTTAACACACCATAGCACAGGAGAATCTGGTAAATGTAGAAGTAAAGTACAATTTGATTGGTTAGCAGAAGAATTAAAGCACCAAAGAGTAGTTATAGTTACATTATTAGGGTACATGGTTAAAAGCATCCGTTAATATGTGACAAACTTGGAGACAAACATGAAGACCCAACAAACACTACGTCATTGTGATTGATCTTTACATTCAGTTTGACCCTTAAACCCATGAGGCTTTGAGTACTGACAAAGAATTAGAGATCTTTGAATTTCTGTGACACTATTGGACTCTCTGCAATCCCCTCGACTAGAGCTGCTCTTCCTTAGAGGAGATGAAAACAATGCCTCTCACTAATGAAGTGATGGAAAATATTAAATGCTTTTTATTCACTTCAGCTTTCCAAAGGACACGTCCACCACCTTAGCTCCCTCACACCTCCCCCTCTTTCTCACTCTCTACCCCCTCTATGGCGGCTGCGATCGATCCTACCATGTCTCCCAGTCCCACATGTCATCTTTTTCTTTGACACGGCACTCCTCTCCCCACTGCTTGGTATTCTGGAGCGGGAACGCATGCACCATCGCAGATCCATCAGCTCCGATCGGAATGCCGCACCACGACTTGGGGAGATGGAGGGATGAGAAGGGAGAGAGAGGTGGAGAGATAGAGAGAGAAAATGGGGGGAAGGGAGAGAGAGAGAGAGAGAGAGGGCAGGTCAGTGGCTTGTCGACATCCTTCCGGGACCAAGGCTCTGACTGACAGAGAGAGGGGGAAAGAGAGAGAGAGAGAGAGGACTGGGCGATGGCGAGAGTTAAGGCAAGAAAAAGAGCTTCTCCTCTTTCCGTGGGGCTTCTTTCCTAATATCACTCTCCTTTCAAATGAGCCTCTCTGAGGTATTCAGGGAGCATACGAACTCTTATACCCCACTTCCCTCAAAGCTCAAAGGATTAAATAAGCATACTTGTGTCCATAAAAGAATAGATTTGTATGGTCTAGGCGCATAAATACATAAATAAAACCTTGGTTCAGGCTCAGTGGTGGGTCCGTGCTGTTGATGACAAGTGATACCATAGATTCAGTAATGGCCACTGATATGACCTCTTTCATGACCACACTTCACTCAGCGGACACCTGACATATTTAAAGGAATAATGCACAGAGCTATTTGTGTATTATATATCTAATTTCTTACATTTATGTGAAGTCAAATGACTTTGATTAAAGTGTGACAGATGACCTGGACAGTACAACTTAATGCAACTTATAAAGCAAATAAAATAATTCTCTAAACCCTTCATGACTTTAACATTCAGTCAGCAGAAGCAAACTCAAAAAAAATGTAAACAAATCATTTTGTTATGTGTATATTTTTTGTGGGGGCTTTTTGCTTTTATTTGGATAGGATAACTATAGAGTGGGGGGGGGGGGGGGGGGGGGGGGGGGGGGGTGACAAGACTCCAAAAAGCGTCAGGATTGGGAGTGAATCCTGCGGCCAGTGTGACGAAGGACTGTAACCTTTATGATAGTTCGACTTTCAAAACCTTTCGTAAGCAAGAAAGTGAACCAGCACAAACCAACTTATTAGAAGTAATTATTTCAATACGCACCAGTTTTGTTACATCCCCCTTTCTATTGTTCATCAGACAGTTTTCTGATAAGCCCAGCCCCTGAAACCTGTATAACAGAATCCACTGTAATACACCTCGACATGTTGCACAGATTTGTTCTGAAAGGATCCGCTGAATTCCACACAGTCTGCATAAGGAAAACTCAAGACACGCAAACGAACACACAGTGCATTAAAATCAGCAAATACACAAATGGATAAAGGAGAACCAAAACAATAAACAGAGGTATGTGTGTGGAATTACAAAATAGAATTAAGTACATTCAATATTCAGAGTAGGTTTCAGGAAAATGATGTCAAGCTTTTATTCTCTATAAAAACTCAGATTTTCCTCCATGAATGTCATATTGTGTAGCACTTTAAGGCTACTTACACTGTATTTATATCATATTTATTCTGGATAAAGTTAAAATGTGACATACATTAAGTGTGTTATAGATCAATATAATGAGATATTTCATTGTCATTGTGCCCCAGGGTGGGATTTCAGACTTTGAGTGTCTTTTACCAGAACTCGGTGCACTTTAAGCCACACGCCTTTTCAACACACACTCCTGGGTAATGTATACTTTTGTGTACATGTGTGTGCTTTTTTTTTCCACCGCCTGCTCATCGTGTTTTCCTTCCTGTATCAGCAGAAAGAGACACAGACAAGTGCTGATCATATCAATGTTTTCTCTGGACTTCATTTATCGCTCTCCTTCTCAAAAGCCTCTCCATCCTCTCTGCGTGTTCTCCCCCATGGCTTCCCTCTACAGCAGTGCGTTGCCGTGGTAATTACCAGTTGTCTTAAACAGACAGATGGAATAAGGAAGAGTGACGGGCAATTTTCCCAGTCCTGTTTTCCCCGTGTGTGTGCAAGCAACTCTTTTTTTTTTTTTTTTTTTTTGCATGCATGCATGTTATGGTTCAGTGTCTTAGCTTCACTCTTTCCCTGTGAGTCTGAGTGTGTGCCTGTGTGTGTGTGTGTGTGTGTGTGTGTGTGTGTGTGTGTGTGTGTGTGTGTGTGTGTGTGTGTGTGTGCGTGTGTGGGGCGGACATGGGGAATTACCTGACAGAGCGTGTTAGTTGAGGATGGGAGAGGAACAGTTTCATCTCCTGCTGTTGTGCTAGCCATTTTAGATGCCAGGTGCCACTCTAGGCCTCCCCTGGACCCTGAGAGGGATCACTGCTGTCCCCTCCTTTTTCTTTTCTCCTGGCATGCCCCTAACAGCAATAGAGTGAAGAAAAGATTTTTTTTTTTTTTTTTTAAATGTCAGACCAAGAGAGGACATGAGCATAGATGGAGGCAGAGAAGCAAACAAAACAGGAGCAGGATTTTGGAGTTGTGTTGTTGTATGAGGCAGTGACACATATTAACACAATGCCGGAGTTCATGTGTCAACTGATGAATTAATGTCAACTGATTAACTTTTCCATCCTCTCTTTCAGGCTGGTATGATCAGGGTGGAGCAGGAGGAGTTTTTCATTGAACCGGTGGAGAGGGGCGATGGAGTGATAGAAGAGGAGGAGGAGGAGGGCAAAGGAGGAAGGACACACGTCGTGTATCGCTCCTCGGCTGTAAAGAAAGCGCCCATCAGCAGTGCAGCGGCAGACTACCACTCCAGAGGTCAGTCCGTGCCTGCCTTCACTTTTATACACCCTGCCGCACTGTGCTCTGTTTAACTCCGTCTTGTACATTTAGTCTTGAAATAACCACATTTTGAAGTGATTAAATGGCTCTAACTGCATGTGAAATCCCAGCTCATTCACCATAAATTAAAAAACAGCAGAATGTGAATATTTTTCTTGACTTTTCGCAGAAATAAAAGCTCTCTGCAGCAGGTTCTAAAACAATACAAACCATCTATTCTCTCCAGAAATGATCCTATTCTCCCTCTCATGCACACCTTGTTATATAATCACATCAAACTATTGTATGCAAAAATGGTGATTCACAGTGTGAGCACACCCTGCTGTCAAAAAGATCACACCTACATGCACTCAAACACATCCTCCTGTCACTGCACTAATTTTCAGTCGATAGAGGAGTGACACATGGAGTCACGCTTGTTGGACTGGAGAGGTAGAACACTCTGTGTCTATTATAGAATTATACGCTGCCTTGGCTGAGTTAACAATTAACAGCTGGCACTCAAGTCGTTGGTTTCTTCTCATGTGTGCCTCCTTTTGTTTCCCACTTTACTGATGAAATCAATAAAGTGAAACAACAACAAAGAATAAGTTATAGAGGAAGCATAATATTTACAGTTAAACATGGCGTAGCAGCTCAGTGATTAAAGGGAGAGGAGGAAAATGTGTGCTTTATTACTTCAGTAAGGTTTCAACTAAAATAATATTTACATGTTTCAGTTTGCCTTGTCTTCCTCCCCAATGTTATTCCTTTACAGTCAAATAAAAAGAAACCAAATGTGGCCTCTAATGCATTCAAAAGAGGTTGTTGAAATTCATGGAGCTGTCCTTGAATCACTTGAAGCAGATGAATTGAGCCGAATTATACATTTGTTTTTACTTTTACCGTATTGCAAAATAAGTGGAGGCTTCAATCAGTGGTTTATTTTGCTTATTTGTATTACATGATGTAACTTGAAACATCAGAAGTGTCTCATTAATTGCACGATTCTTAGTGGAATGTTTGATTTCTTCAAGAGCACTAAACGATGCTGCACTATTATTTTACTCTCCACAGTAACATTTGCATTAAAAAGTTTAGAAGCGTCAGCATTTTTTTCAGTTATTATCTGAGGGGACCATTTCACGTTCAATAGGATGTGAAACCATTTTATATAAAACTCGTAATCCAGTATGTCTGTGTGGGTTCTCAGTCACCCAGGTCATGGTAAATTTGAAGCTTGATCCAAAGGCAACTGGACTGGTTGAAGATCGGAGGAGAGGTGAAACATGGCGTGCTAATCCAGTACACCACCCCCTGATAATGTAGACCAAAAAACACTTTCATGTCTGTCAGTTTTTGAAAGTTGCCACATAAAGAAAAAGAGCAATGGAAAACATTATATTTTATATTACAATAACAACTATTGTGAGCTGAACTGTCAGGGTTTAAAAGCTGAAGTTGAAGTAAAAAAAAAATTATCTGCACCGCATGCCTTAGGCTTGTGTCAGAAGAAGTAGCCGCCTGATCACTGTGATTGATCCGACGCCTACAAGTTAATCAATCGTGAACCCGACCAGTGCAAGAGTCTGCACCTCTACTAATCACCAAAGCCAAAAATATTCTCACAGAAGCGAGTCTTCCATGATGTACAGGAGCGAGTTGAGGTGCTTCATAACGAGTGTATCTCCATAGATGAGATCTGTGTCTTCCTATTCTGAGATGCGAGGATGTCTAATAATATACAGAGAGAGAGAGAGAGAGAGAGAGAGAGAGAGAGAGAGAGAGAGAGAGAGAGAGAGAGAGAGTTTCCATAGGAACACCCAGAGAGGACAGACTGCATTAGAGTAACACAGATCTGCTCCCACTGTTACTGATACCTGGCAGAACAGCCACACACACACACACACACACACACACACACACACACACACACACACACACACACACACACACACACACACACACTCTGAAACACCTAAAGTCACACACACTCACGTACAGGATGTAACCACACGCAGCTTAAAGAACTCCCTTGATCATACACTTACTCTTGTGAACACACATGTGAGCTGTCTGCACATACACACACACACACACACACACACACACACACACACACACACACACAGACACACCGACACACACACAACACGTCTCACTGCTCCTTGTTGCCTTTGAATCTCTCTTTCTAATGAAGAGTGGGGTGCAGATCAATAGCGTAGGATAGAACAGGCCACAGTGTGTGTTTGTGTGTGTGTGTGTGTGTGTGTGTGTGTGTGTGTGTGTGTCTGTTTGTGTGCGTGTGTGTGTGGCGTGGGCATGAATTCTGTGGTAGTCTGGCTTCGAGTGCTGGGATTTTTCAAGGCTAAACAGACAGACAGACAGACAGACAGACAGACAGACAGAAAGACAGAAAGACCAGCCAGCATGTGCTGCTCCCAGTGGCATTTGATGTGGATCTCTCTCGCTCTCTTGTCTTTTCCTTTTTATCTCAGCTATTCTAGACCACAACATTATGTAAACAAAGGTTCACCTTCCAGTTGTTACATCAAATCACTGTAATATCACACACACATGCTCACATAACACAGTATGGATCCTGTTGCCTTTACACTCTTTTTTTCCCCCCCCAAACATCCTCCACCCATTTCGTCTGTTATGTTCTCCTCCTCAGACAATCACATCCCCTTGTAGATCAATCAGGCACATTAGGGATTTAATTAATAATCAATCAATCATTTCTGGAGATCTCCTTCTTAATTCACCGCCAGTTATTGAATGCTGGACTCATTTCCTGGCTAAAGACAGAGGAATGGAAGTTATATTTAGCCAGGTAATCGAGGAGCCCAAAGAGAGGAGAGAAAGCGAGACGGAGAAGGCGCGAGATTGATCGCTTTCTTAGACCATAAGCTGAGGAGGTGTGAGTCAATGTCCTAAGTGGAGAGAGCTGGCTGTATTATGAATGTGGCACATTCGTCAATTAATCGGTGCGGCGATAGAAAATGAAGGATTGCCATTCATTTTTAGCTGGGCGGACAGAGCTCCATCCTTCAATCTGTCTTCTCTCCGCCCCCTACAATTTGATCTCATCTCCTCCTTTTATGGGTGGATTTGATCAACGACTCTCAGTTCTGCTAATTTTATTTAACATTCATCTCTCCTCTCTGTTTTTTTTTATAATATTGTGGCAGACCTTTTTTTTGTCTGCCTCATCGAAAGAAGAGACATGACCTGTGGCATTATGGTTTCATGTTTTGCTTTTGTTGGCACATTCTTGTCATCTTGTGAAAACATTTAGAGAATTTCTTTCTTTTTTTAAAGGTTTCTTTTTTTTTTATAGAGAGTGGGAAATGACAGGTGCCACAGGTTGGATTCGAACCTGGATCGCCCACTTGGAACACTAGCCTCCGTACTGTACCTGCGCCCCCACACAATTTCTTAAATTTGGCTGAAACTCCCACTTCAAATAGAGATACAATTATTAGGATTTGGATGTTTACGACATCCAAACCAGGCATGATAATCTCTGTCAGTCACTAAAAGTCATTGAAACTTACACAGTCTTTCCTTCCTTAATATGCTATTATTCAGGTGTTTATGACTATCCATATATTGTCTTGTGTTTGAGTAGGTTACTAGACTACTTGCACTGTTACTGTGAACAATGATACATTTGTCTTGATGATTTTTAGATATAAATTACCCCAGAAATTAAAACTCAGCCGTAAAGCTTGTGTTCCCCTCAGCACGCTTCATTTTGACAGACTTCCAGTGTCTTTGTTTGAAGATGAAGATACATTTTTGGACAGATGATGACTTGGTGTCAATATTTTCTGATGATCTGATCATCTTGAATTGGTGGTGATTTTATGGATTGTTTATCTTTGCAGCCATAGACGCTACATATTCTACACACTCTATGTTTACTGACTACATTTTTCTGTGCTATAAGGAGAATCAGCTTAAATGACCGAGCATGTGAATGTGGACTTTAAGATTTTACTGTTTTCCCCGGGTTTTTGTTTTCTCAATGGACCCACACAACTGCAGCTTGTGTTGCTGGCAGAAGCACACAACCGCAGGGCGATTATTTTAGGTTTTTTTTTAGTTGTTGTTTTATTGAGGCTGGGCAGTTAGGGTGGGGTTTTGTATTTTGTCTTGTGGAACTTGCTGTCTGTGTGGATGCGCTGCTTTAACTGCATGTTTACAAGCGTATGTATGCGTGCCAGTGCAGTGTTGTGTCCAGGGTACTGGGACATGCCTAAACAGATGGACTACCAGAGGGTTTTTTCCCATAATCCCCCGCACCTAGATGGCTACCTAGACTAAACTCCCAAATAGATAGTATACATAAAAGTCAGCATTTTATTATGATAAAAAACCCATCGTCTTACTGTTCTACTTGTTTAGGTTGTTTATCACTACAGAAAAGACATACACCCATGAGCTACATCATCACTCTCTTGATAAGCTGCCAGTGTTTTGAAAAATGTATATTTTGTGTTTTATTTTGGTAGCATACTTACAATCAAGTTCAGTTCTGCACTTGTGTATTGTCCACAGAATCGTATATATCAAATCTGTGGTCCTTTGCAGCTGACTTCTTTCCATTGACATTTCAGAGGTCTGTGTTGTTCTCTGAGCAGAGAGGCTCCCTGCAGCCTCTGGGCAAAGGAAGTTACAATTAGCTGGTGGACTGACACAGGGCGGAGGTCTGAGGCAGCAACACGGCACCCCATGTGTCTACACAAAGCCAGAATGAGTTTAACCCTCAGGTGCTGCTGTCCTGTGTTTCGTGCTTTACTGTATTCTGCTTTTTATTGTTTTTGCTGATGTGTACTGTTATTAGATCACTGTTGTTCTCGTGTTGCTGTTCTCCACTTAGAGTATGGATACAGTGACGAATCAGCGTTAGCCTGAGTTGAGAGGAAGCCAGAGAGGGTCAGAAAGAGGCCAGTGGTGCTAGTCAATGTAGCTTAATGTCTGCCTCGCACATCCAGAAACTAAAGGTGCCTCCCTCAGGAAACCACTCTCTTTTCTATCTCTCTCACACATTTTAGTCTTTCCTCCTCGCTCTGGCTTGTCTCTGCTGGTGTGACACAAGGATAGTCGTATAGTCAAAGTGTTTTTCAGAGGACAGTCGTGACTAAGCACTTAAGAGTTGCGAGCGCACACACACATCACGGAAATGGCCTGAACTCAACCTTAGGTTGAAACAGGGTTTCCCTGCAGACCTTTTGCAGGACAGCTTGTCCGTTATTTGAATCCCAGATATAGAATAATACTTTATTGTCTAACCTATGCGTGCAAAGGGAAGAAACTTGTGTTTTGGTTTCACTGTGCAAAGATATTAAATAAAAAAACAACATAGCACAATTAAAACAAGATAAATAGATATCCCCTAAATATCAACAACACCATTATGCAGCTAACGTCTGAGAATGAGCTAAGAACAGCCAGTACCAGGGATAAAGAAACATATATTATATATTGAAAAACATTTATTCTTTACTCATATACAGTTTTTGCATTGGGAGGTATTTACAAATTTCAGGTTAACACACTTTTTATCTCCTTATAAAGTTGATTAAAATAATGTAACTGACTATTGTTTTCAACCTGTCCAGTTGCCTGTCCACAGGTTGTCCTTCTTTCTAACTGTAGGATTAGATGCTCTATTACCTGGCCCAGCAATACTCCCATTGCCGCACCATCTTCTTGTTCGTCCTAAAGTACAACTGACTGTCGAAGCGCGTGAAATAAATGATCCTGAGAATGTAAAAGCTGTTTTTCTAAGCTCCTAAAGTAGTAGTTATAAAAGAGAATTCCTTTCTGTTTATACTTTATGTAAACAAAGGCTTTCTACCAGGTTTTGGCTGAGGGGGAGCATTTTTTAGCTTTTACAGAAAGAATCAACTGCTTTGCAGCAAATTCCAGACTTTGCATGCATAAACTTCAGTGACCATTATAGTGTGGTTAAAAATAGTGTCTGTTAAACTCATGAAAACGGTCCAGAACATAAGTATACCCTATTCAGGAAAGAAATCACTCAATTGAGACTTACAGGAATTAGTGCGTGAAGAGCACAAAAAAGAAAAAGATCAATTTATTAATTTTTGTTGGTTTTTTTGTATGTTTTTTAATTTAACTTTACTAATGTCTGATTCCAAAATTGTCATGGTATAGCGGTGACTCTTTACAGTTTTGTGTCCAGCCAATAGAACCAGTCGTAACAGGGTACAGACCCGCTGGTTGTTCAGTGGTGCTACATTGAAGCAACAGTGATTTCCGGTCAGCAGAGCAGCAGCACCACACTCCAATTCACAGCTTACATTATGGACAAAACATGTGTTTTATGTATGTAATAATGTGTCATGCTATAAAATAATATGGCTTTTTTATCGGGCAGGAGGGAACAGCTTTGGATTAGCTGTTTGCTTTAGCACATACCTGCATAAACAAGCCAAGCAGAAACACACACTAAGAACCAAACACGTACACAAGTGCA
Organism: Labrus mixtus; assembly: GCF_963584025.1. Classification (NCBI taxonomy): domain Eukaryota; kingdom Metazoa; phylum Chordata; class Actinopteri; order Labriformes; family Labridae; genus Labrus; species Labrus mixtus. The sequence continues at coordinate 8,084,650 of NC_083621.1, read as the reverse complement.
AAAATACTCGCACGTGTGTACTCTGCACACACACGTACACGCGCACACACACACACACACACACACACACACAGATACTATACGTATGTGTGAAGCAGTGCTTGCCCAGGTGTGCCTTTGGGAGGAAATTGCAGTGTTCGGAGAGGAAGTATTCCAGCAGCCAGCTGCTTCCTCTCCCCCTCTCTTTGGCCAAGGGCTCGCTCCCAGGAGGGCCGGACTGGCTTTTTACCACACAGTCAGCGTGTGTGTGTGTGTGTGTGTGTGTGTGTGTGTGTGTGTGTGTGCACAGTCATAAATTCCTGCATGTATGTGTGCTCCGCTGTGCATGTACAGGTTTTCGTTTCTCCGTTTCACTTATGACTGACTGACAGCATTTGTGTGTCCACCTGTGTACGTGTGTGTGTTGCCTGTGTGCAGACACTGCATATCTCTGTGTGTGTTCTCCCTCTGGCTCGTCTGACTCCTCACCTGCTCGTAAGATCCCAGCAGGCCTCTATTGAGCCATCAGTCAGGGTGCCACAGCGCTGCCTTTAAACAGAGCATGCAGTACTCAGGGGATAATAGCAGGGCGCGGTCGACCTCTGCTCCAGTCTTCAACCACCACTGCTGCACTGACCCACACGCTGACCCACACACAATCCTTAGTAAGTCTGTGCGTGTGTGTCTGTGTCTGTGTTTGGGGTTGTGTCCATCTGCGAGACTGAGAGAGTGGGACACACAGAAAAAAAGAGCCTTGGAGGCATGAAAGGGTGTAGTGTTTTGACAGACTTAATGACTGAGAAAGCTTCACTACTGTATAATCATCGTGATCATAGTGTTTAGGGGAGATTATCACCTAACTGAGCCCTGTTGCCTCTGATGTTTTGTTCATTCTTCAGTAGCGCACTCTTAATATTGCATTCCAGCTTTAAGCTTAGTGTGTTTGCTTGTATATATTATTGGCCCTGCTACATTAGCAAGTGCCCCCACCTTCAAAATCCAATAAAATATTTAATCCAAACACATCACAAAGTTCCACGGATGGCTTCAAAAGTTCCAAATTTTAAACTTCTCTGTACTTTTGATTGACAACGCATTTGACCAATTAGGACCTTCCATTCACTGTTCCTACTTCAGGCAACCATAGCCAATGAGAGCCTGAGACGAAGGCAAATCAGTGGCGCTGCGCTGCGCATAGCAACAGATGGTGGTGAGAAGTTTGAGCGTCTCCCACAGAAAGACGCAGGCCTCCTCATTGCACATGATACAGATTTGTCAGCTGACTTGAAGGGGATAACAGTGACGGTATTCTCGTCTCTACGGAGAGTCAGGAGCAGAAGTCACTTGACTTAAGTTGGTTGAAAGGGAATTCAAAGTAGCGAGATGACGTTAGCGGAAACGGAATTTAAATGTTTGGATAATCAATTTTCAAATTAACGTCTCAACGTATCTCAAAATATTAACATTGATAATTAATGAACGTGGTCCCCGCTTACAGCTCAGAGTCTACCATTGTGTTTATCCAATAATAGTCCTTCAACTTCATACAAAAATCATAAAAAAAAGGGAGACAGTGAAAATTAGAAAATGTTGGCATTAGATGTTCAAAAACACTTTCTCTGATAACAATTTGTGTTTGATTAAGATTTAAATCAGTTAGAGTTATGGTGAGTGTATAATGTGGAGATTAAGTACAGGGTTATTGTTTTTTAATCATGTGTGTGGTGGTCCAACTTATTCAGACATTATAATTAGATCACATAGCTGTCTAGACTTAGTTATTTGACTCCTGAGCAAACAGAATGAAATTGTCAACTTATTGTTTGTAAAAAAAGAAAAAAAAAGAAAAAGGATATCGTCATTGTAGTTTATTGACTCCATGGTCAAGACATCCACTAAGCACATAAGTCAAGATCATCATCATATCTTCATGATCAAGGTGCACTCTCCCTTTTTTACATTTCATAAGCAATAATATCATGATGTGATGCACCATGTCACAGCGTCTTCTTTTTTCATGTGCCCAAGCAGATCTGCAGGCCTCGCTCACAGCAGCAGGTACATCTGTGTGTGGGGACATTTACGTGTGACAGAGCTCCCTTGAGGTGGCCACTGTTCTGTGTTAGCATCAGTTATGTAACCAGCCAACCTCGGGGACAGAAGCTCATGGAGGATGAGATGGCGTGTGACTTCCTTCCTCCCACTGCTGTCACAGTGCTGCAAAGACACTCTATACACATGCACACACACACACACACACACACACACACACACACACACACACACACACATGCTGTGTTAAATCTGGCACCCCTCAAAGAAGTGTGGGAGCTAATGTTGTCGCTGAATAAGCTTCCTCGATGTGAGCGTTTGTGCAGGAAACATTTGACATTGTTTTTCTAATATTGAAGCTAAATACAGCTACGGTGAATAAAACACATGTTTCACTTATTTTGCGGAGTATGGCTCCTCCCAGCACTATGTGGGGGGATTTCTTGTTGTTTAGGTTGCACAGAGTTTAGCGACTCCACCCGCCTTAAATAAAGGCTAACCAGGCAGAATAATAAAAAAAAAACCCTGTGTGAGCAACCTCTCTCTAATACAGCATGCAGGTTAATTCAGCAATGTGTGTATAAAGAGGATGTAATAGTATTGCAGATGATTCAGAGGTTAATGGAGCCTCTCATGTGAATTAGGCTTTCATCGCTCGGGAGACCCAAATACATTCACCATTATTCTAGCCGTTTCCTCACTCTGTATGTGTGCAGCAGTCTCCTAACTCATACAGAGAAAGCCTGCTGAACCATTTTAGATGTTTTGTGAAGGATTCTACCAAAGCTTGAAGCATGAAGAGACAAATACAGTACACGACACTGAGGGGAAAATTACAACTTAAAGCCCACCTTCTGGCTTTTCCGGAGCTGTCACCTAAAAGCACGTGTAAAAAAAAAAAAAAAAAAGTCCAATATACGGTATATTCGAAATATTTAACCCCGTGACAAACTCCACCCACTGATGGGGATCATGTAACGTGGTTAAAGGCAACCGAGAAAACTGTAGATTTATTTAGGTTGGATAGCTTTGACAAGATCTAGAGCCAGATCTCATGTGTAGATAACAACCTTTGAATTTGACTTTCTTCAAATGTTAAACCTCATAGTGATCACATTATTTATCACATTAATGATATGTCAGTTTTGTCTGTCATTTAAAATGGCTTTACATTCTACTTCACGCTCTGCTACTCTACTTATTCAGATTTTCTAAAGTACTATACCTTTAAACAATACATCATGCAAAGAGACATGAATTAAAGACTTCAGGTGGTTAAAGCAAACATGATTCAATTTTTTTTTCCGACTTTTATCTGTTTGATTATTAAAGACAGATACAGTTTCATACAAAGAAAGTTTCTCTTTGTGTACACAATAGCACGGATGCACAGACCTCCATGCAGCGAAAATGAACTGTCAGAGTGTGGTGCACGCCTCATGGCTGCTGTCTGATTAGCAGAGTGATGTGTGATGGTGGGAGTTTGTTAGGCTGCAGTTCATTTGCAGCTGCACACCCTGGGGAACTTTAATTGAATAAACCGCTGCTCTTCTGTGCTTCTTCATTCAAGAATTGCTGTAAATGGCTAAAGCTATGAGCATCCAGGACACACACACACACACACTTTAGAAAGGATAGCCTCTAAGTTGCTGTTAATTGTATTTTGAATGTGATGAAAACTGTTGGATGTGTTCCTTTAAAAGAGAGTAAAGAAAAAGTATTTCAATCTTCTCTCCATCCTCCTGAGACATCAGTTCTCTGCTCGCACGGAGCCTCTTGATATGTCTTGTAGCATTAGTCTGATGTGTTCAGATTTAGCTCAAATAGACTGGCGGTAGAGAACAGAAGATGGAGGGGAAGGTCCACTCAGAGCTTAGCAGGAGCTGAAAATACACATTTGTCATTCAGTTTACTGCACCCGATGAACCTGTGTGGCTGTCAGATCCAGACGGGTCATGTTGATGTGGCTGTCTGTACACTGTTGATCCCTGACCTTTACTGCTGTGTGCTTGTGTCGAGCAATTACGGTAACACAGTGGCGGTAGGGCTGCAGGCTGGGTTATTAGTCTTAATTTTTCAGAGCTACAATAATCTAATCATACTTTTTAATTGTGTTTTCCTCCTCCTCCTCCTCCTCCTCCTCCTCCTCCCGGCTGCGTTCACACCCTGTGTTGTTTTTGCAGCAGCATGATTTACTCACTCTCGAGGAGAGGAAACTCACGGAGCACAACACTTCTCCTTTCATCCATAATATGATATCATAATTAATTGAACGAATGAATTGCCACTTTATTTACAATCCAAATAATTCATTATAGTAAATTAGAGTTAATATTACTTCCAAATTAGGGAGACGATGGTCATATTGTAGTCAAAGAGATGGGCGACATGTGTTTACTTGTTTGTGTGGTGCAGTATTTAGTTCTATATGATTGATGGTAACTAAAATTAATTGAATGGCCCAAACGTTGCTGAAGAAAGTAAACAGTAGCACCTTTTTGTGTGTGAATTTTTGACACAACGTTTTAATATAAAATGACTAAATGTTTGAATGGTTAATTCAAGATTAAAGGACTTCAATGAGAAACGTAAAATTAAATGAATTCATGAAAAAAAAAAAATGAAATTTACTCCCAGCATTGGTATGATACATAGGCTATATGATATAATAGTTGGTGAGGCTTGATAGATCAGTAAACTTAATTTAAACATCTGCAGCTCTGTCGTCTGTTTATTTCTTACACAATGATACACATCCCTCTCTCAGTCTATATATCTCTTCTTCATTTGTTTTGCTTAATATGCTTTGGTTGAAGCATATTTGGATTACATTAAATCCATTCTGATCAGTGTGTTTTATTTTTTTCAAAGCCTACCTCTCCCCCTTAATAATAATTATAATTAATAATTGTTGCCTTGAACATATCAATCATAATAAGAATACAGGGGCCAAGATCGTCCTCAGCTCTTAAACAGCTTGCCATGCAGTAACCTTAAGGTGCTTTAGCAGACAGAAACTACCATGGCAAAGAAAATGTCCCTTCGAAACGCATAGGCAGAAGAAAAAGCCTGTTCTGAAAACCTTCTATTTGTGCCTTATAGCTGCAAGGACCACAGCTTTCAAAAGACAATCTATCCCATGCAGATGCACTTTCAAAAGACAATCTATCCCATGCAGATGCACTTTCAAAAGACACATTTAAATGTTTCCTTCTTATGCAAATAAAAAAGCTCAAGCTTTTGATAATGGGATTATCCAATAACGTGCAAATAAAAAGGCCACATCATTTTTATTGGGCTCAGTTTGGATGTTCGCTGTTTTCAGTAGCTAGATGTTAGTGTTGGTGACTCTGCTGGAGCACTCAGAGAGGAGAGGCCATCAGTTTGTTGTGCTGTTAGCTGATCATTGTGCAGAGTGTGTAAAACATATGATTGAGTCACTGGTTTAAGCAGTGAGTTGGACTGTGGAAGCCCTTTGCTTATGTGTAATTTGTCCTCTGCAGCTGCGGTCACAATCACACTGAGACAATTACTTGCATGCTGGCATGTCTTCGCTGCCATGCTCTGTGTGTGTGTGTGTGTGTGTGTGTGTGTGTGTGTGTGTGTGTGTGTAGCCACAGAGCAGCTTATCTGTGAACTCTACCTCTCCTGCCATATGTGTCGTCCTGTAGCGATGAGACAGAGATAGATCATCCTCCACAGCAGATGTGCTGACACAAGAGAAAAGTTAGTTCACTTCTCTGGCAGATTTCCCACGTCCCCCCTGTGATCCTCCTCTATCTCCAGACTTCCCACTGTCGTGCAAAACTCTGGGAGATTTTTGAAAAGATTCCCAATCAAGCTGACAAAACCTGGTGTTCTGGCATGTCATCATCTGAGGCTTTGTGTGGGGGGGGGGGGGGGATCTGCTCTTATCCTGCTCATGCATATTAGTGCTAGTACTACAACACTATACGCTCCTTATTTTGACAGTTTATTTTAGCATTTCTTTGGTGAGGGGTGTGTTTAAAGGGATGTGGGGGTTCACTAAAGGTTGACTCTTAATTAAGACGATGAAAGTTCCAAGACACATCACAGATTGTTTTTCATAAAAGCATTTGATCGAAAAAACAAATACTTTGTTTTCTTGGGAGAAGAAAAAATAACTGCTGTTTTCTTGAAGACAAATCCTGGAGTCAACAATTCATTTCAAAACTAGACTGTGTTTAATTTAATTTAACAACAATAATGGATTATGTGTTCAATTTCCTGCTAATCCCCCAGTGTTGGAATGGCACTCTGCCAGTTATATTCTCCTTCTCCCGCTGCTTTTGTGGTCCTAAAAGCTGGGTTTTATAGTAGAAGGAAACACTTGCGCTTCAGCCACTCCACAATGGAGGGAGGTGCTCTAAGAGAAGGACTTAAGTAGTACAAAAAATATAATCCAGTGGATACCTTCTTCAAGACAGGAACCAAAGAAAATGCTGGAGAACACGAATCACTTAAAGCGAATTGAATAAAGGTGCAAAAGACTAATGTTTTGACACACTGCGTCTTCCTTGGAGTCAAACAGTGGACTTCATAGTGTTTGTCTGGGCAGATATTTGACAAGCTGAAAACACAAGTTTGTCATGGATAATGGGCCATACGCAGATTCAAACCTTTCTTCGTTCTCGAAAGGACACTGAGGTTTCCCTCATTTCCAATGACGTCGACATTACAAGCACAGTAAAACAAGCACAAACACAACAAACACTCAGAATCAGTGACAAAAACCACTGAGATCATTTAAAACAGTTACAATTTGAAACAAAGTGGCTTCCTAAACTCTGGAAGAGAGGGAAGAACTCCGATCCTTGGAGTTTGCTGAAGGGTATCGAGTGACTATCGGTATCGGCTAATTTGATTGCAGGTATGTGCCCATAATACTAGATTTATTCACTTGTATTCCCCCAGCAGTTTGGTAGATAGTTAGTTTATGAACATATCAACGAAACAACGAGTGCACTTCCTTATTCCTTGAATCCCAGAATGTAAACATGTTTATTTGTCTTATAAGAATATGTTCAAAGCCAAGCTTTGATTCTGTGCTCATCTTTAACTTCAACTTTAATCTCTCCCTCTAATTTTTCCTGCCCCTAAGTCTCCTCTGGCCACACTACTGTAATGACTCTGGGCCTGTTTTGAGATCACAGCGTGTCTGATCATACAAAGAGTGACTCACATGCAGCTCAGCACAAGCCAAACTCAGTCCTGGCGCCACTTCTTCCACGTTTCCTCCCACTATGTCTCTCTCTCTGTTTAAGTTGTATGGCATCAATTTCATAGTAGAGATGGTTGACTTCACGTGGTTGGTCAAATTATTTCAACACTTAGTTTAAGAGTTTAAAACATAATAAACACAATTACCTGTGATGTTTTCAGTGTAACCTGCAGTGTGTCTGTGTCTCACACATGCTGTTTGCTGTTTGGAGTTGAACCAGTAATAAGTCATAATATATATGTTAAAGTCGTGTCTACTTTCAAAGAGATAAACAGGAACGGGGAAGTAAAGAGCAGGCAACCAATAAGAGAAACGAGAAGGCAGACTCACTACTTCAGATCAAACCTTCACTGCAGGACTATGAGTAATTTAGCCGTTGTCGCTCGACCTTAGAAATAACAGCTGGGGACACTGTTAAATGTTTCACCAACTAAGCTGTCATTGAGGACTTTCAGGAAAAGAAATCTGCAATAAGGAGTTGTTTTCAGATTTCAATGAAGGAAACAGGGAAACTGCAGCAGCCTCACTGTCACAACATCTCTATGAGGGTTATTTTTACTCTGAAAGCAGATAAACACAGCAATTACTCATGTTTAGCTGAGCTGCTAAAACATAAAGCCGGCTAAATCCTGCTAATTAAGTCCAGAGAGGTAAGAAAAGAAGGAATAATTCTGCGGAGGAATGAGAAGATGTAGTTTTCTGGTTTTAATCTGCTTTAATTCCAGTTTTGATGGGTTTGTGGTTTTAATATCTTTAGTCTATTGACACACCCACACAATCTCAAAATGAGGAGATCCCTCAGTTTATCTTGCAGTGTGTTTGTGCGATGCGCTTTCAGACTAGCAGGCGTATTTGTTTTCCATGGCAAAATGTATCCAGAGTGTATAAAAAGCACACACAGACAGGGTGGTGTTGTCTTCCTGTGGTAAGCGTGTTGCTCTCTCTGTCTGGGTAGTCAGGGCTGAGATTGCCAATAAATAGTGGCCGCTGGCCTTCAGCATCGCCAGCGGGGAAAGATTTGTGTCCTCGTATCTGATTGGTCCATGCTCAAGGAAGAGAACAAACCATCTCGTTAATCAGGGAACACTATGGGGACACAGTGTGTGTGTGTTTGTGTGCCAATCACACTCGGCTGTGGTGGCACGTTGTCAAAATACTCTGTGTGTGTGTGTGTGTGTGTGTGTGTGTGTGTGTTTGTGTGTGTGTGTGTGTGTGTGTGTGTGTGTGTGTGTGTGTGTGTGTGTGAGTGAGCCAGCCAGAGAAAGTGAGTGTTGTATGTGTGTAATATTATGTCAGCCGATTGAGACGGCAGCAGTGCAGAGCTGAGCTGATGGCTGACAGATGACTGGGTGTTAAAGGCCACAGGAGCAGCCATGACTCAAACGTGTGTGTGTGTGTGTGTGTGTGTGTGTGTGTGTGTGTGTGTGTGCGCGCGCGCTCATTTGTGTGAGTGTGTGTGTGTGTGTGTGTGCTCACACTCCTGGCTGATGGGGCTGTGACATTACCATCCTACCTGTGCTTACATTCCTCCTAGAACCAATTTTCACCTTTTAGGCTGCCAAATCAAGTCTACTGCCATGTCAGGTCTGAGTACTGTCACTTTGTCATCGATTAAATAACGTGCTAAACACTCAGCAAACTTTCCAGTCTAAGGAAAACTGGCAATATATCCAGATGGTTCACTTTCTTTAAGCTGTTTAATTACTTTGTGCTGCCTCTAGGGTAGAAACTCATAATAACTGTGTTTGCTTTCTTAGTCCTGGGTTCCTAACTGTGTCAAACTGCCAGGTTTTGGTTCTCACACTGCAGAGCAAATGTCAACGCTGCTTCTAGTCAAAAGCAACAAAACCCTGAAAACACAAATTCTCAGTTTGTAATCGGATAGAGCATGTGAGGCGCGTGTCCGTATTAACATGTGGAAAACAATTTATGTTAAAAATAAGAATACAACAAACATAGTTACAAAGAAAGATGTATGGTACATGTCGATATTGGACCCTCGTCAAAACATGGCACCTCCGTTACGCAAAATTCAACTTAGCACGACACACCCACATTTCTGACTTTGGTCAGAAATGTGGGTGTGTCGTGCTAGCAGCTAATGTAGCATCAGCCTTTTTTCATTGATTTAAAATGTATTTAACCCTTGGAAAACCTCACTGAGATTAAGAATCTAATTTAAAAGAGTGTCCTGGATACACAGACGAGGTATACCTGATCTAGTCTCCTCTTTTTGTCTCCACAGCTCCAGTTGTTTTGTTGAATGTGTCATCCTCATCGCAGACTTTATGTAGCGGCTTTTGGATTCTCTCGTCTTTTGATGATTCAACAGCACAGAAAACAAAATAACAGTTGATTGCAATGACTTCATATTGCGCTTTATGTTAGCACAACTTCTAAATCAGCCACCAAATGAACTGTGTTGAACTCATGTAACTGAACATCTCCTTCCTCGTTTCCTTCATCTTTTTATATCATCCCATCCAACCTTTTCCATTCCTGGCATTTTCCTTTCCTTCTTCCGGCTCCATCACCCGTTCTGTCCTGGAGGTAGCCTCAGGGCTGCCAGGTGTGTGTGTGTGTGTGTGTGTGTGTGTGTGTGTGTGTGTGAGTCTGACTTCTGTTGGGAGTCTGTGCATTTTTGAGTTACTTTCAATTTCTACAGCTAGAATAAGTTTGTGGTGTTTGTTAATTCAAAATCATATCAATAAATAAATCAGTTAATGAACCATGATTTTTATAGCCCCAGTTCATAACAATTGTAATCTCAAGACACTATACAAAAAGATCAGGTCTAAACAGTCCTCTTTATTATTTACAGAGATTCATCATTAATCCACTATGAGCAAAGCAAATGTTTGTTTTGTTGGACGTTGGAATAGTTTCCACTGCTACATACCAATCCTGTGCTCTTTTACATGAGCCTGGTTTCCCATTCTTAGTGTCTAGCCACATTCATCAGGTCACAGCATTAACATTATTGTTCTCTTTGGCGTCCTTTTTGGAAGAAGAAACTAAAAGGATGCCTAAATGAGGATACTTTCAACAGATAACATAACAAGCCAGATAAATGAAGAAATAATGCTCCACACATCAAGAAGGAAGGATGCAACTCACTGGTGGTCCTGGTGGTCGCTTGCATGACTTTGAATTCACTTTTTTTTTTTTTTTTTATCTGTGTTTTCATTTAAATCAAGATGGAAGCACTCCAAAGCTTTAGAATTATAAATCCATAATTTCTCTTCTTACAGTAACCCTTAAACCCCCTAAAAGACAATTCCTTCCTTGTTTCTTTCACCCGTAAATGTTTACAAAACTTACCTCTTCTATCCTCTGACAATGAATGTTGTAAAGCAATATTGTTGCAGGTAACCGCAAAATAATTTCCCCCATCTATATTTCCTGGCTCATACATTATGCAAGCGCAGGGTCAGAGTCAAAAAAGGGGAAGGTGATGTGCTGTATTTAAAGAAATGAAATATTAATAATCAGCCAATTAACACATTGGCATCAAGCAGTGTCCCAGGAATCCAGATGAGACATCAGCACGGTGCTAAGAAGCGGATTTACATTAGCCGTAGGCAAGACAATGCAGGTAACAATTAGCAGGCTGGAGGGCTGGGTGGATGTGCAGATTGGTCTGACAATTGTTTCTAAGTGAGTGGTTGATTAAGAAAAATTGGGGAGAGTTTCATAACTACATGTTATCCTGCAACTGCATTTTAATCTGAAGAAACACTGATTGCTTTTTTTTTTTCTCTTTCTCTTTATTCTTTCTTTTCATTCATCGCCCTCCTTGTCTCAATTCACTTCAGTGTAATTCATCAGAGGACGGGGAATGTTGTAGGTTCGTTGGCCATATATGTTCACACACAGCTGGCTGCACACACACACACACACACACACACACACCGACATACACAATACCTAAACACCCTTTCGCATAAGCAATGCGAGCAGCTGGAACATTGCGCAGTCCTATAAAGGCGGAATAATCACGGCTTTTGTTGTACACTATAGCTCCCAAAATAATAATGAAAAAGGTGACAAGCTAAGGACAACAGGAACAGTATAACAGTGAGACCTCACTGAATACCAATTGAAGTTTGAAAACACCTAATTTTGGACTGTTTCCATTAAAAACATGTGCTCCTGTAATCTGCTGACTCATCGTCGCTAAAGGTCACACCGCTCATCATATCACACTCCTCCTCTTTCTACCTGCAGCACTCCCTCGCTTTCTCTTTCACAACTGTTTCTATTCTTAGCAGGGCCGACAGAGATCTCCATTACAACCCGATGGATACTGAAGTCTACTCATGCTTTTTGCTGGCACTAGTGTGTGTCTGTGTATGTGTGTTTATATATGTGTGTGTTTTGTCTAGCGCTAAGCTAGCTTAAGCCAGCCGCATCTCACACGCCTCATGCCGGGCTTAGCTGAGCGAATGCCCGTCTGTGTGTCTCATTCTGTGTATTTGTAAGTCCTTTACATCTATGTGTGTGTTTGTGTTGCGTGTCCGTGTTTGATTCTTTTGCATGTGAGTGCCATTCATGTCTTTATCCGTACATCCTCCATAAAAAAAAAAAAAATCCTTGTATTTCTCCTCTCACACACGGACACAGCGTGATAATAGATCTATCACCGTTTGTTATCCTTTAACATTTTCACAGTTATTTAATTCAGTTTTATTTAGATTACCTTAATGTCAGTAATCCTTTCAGAGAGATTCACTGAGTAATACGCCAGTGACAGGCAGAACAAATACTTGGCTCACACATTGAGAGTAGGCACTCTTCCATATGTACACGGACATGTCAACACACACATAGTGGTATTCAGCGAGTAATCAGCGCTCCAGCTATTATTAATGAGAGAGAACCAGGTCATTAATATTTAAGCAGTGTCACTGAGGCCATCGCCATGAGAGAGAGTGTGTGTGTGTTGGTCTGTTTGTGTGAATGTGTGTCCACATATAGAAGAGGGGCAGAGGGACTATAAGGCAATTTCCTCAGGCAGCGTAGTGAGACCTACTCCATTACAACAGGATCGACAGAGATGGAGACATATTACTGCCTTAAACGGAAAGAGGGAAGAAGACAGAAAGAGAGGAATCTTGATTTTTGTCCCGTGTCCTCCACTTTCCTTTCTTTACTCTCATTTTCTAACCTTTCTTTATCCCTTCTTTTCTGTTCCTCTCCTCCACTCATCCCCCTTCCCATGCTCTCCATCAGTTGTTTTTGCTCTGTGGAGGATGAAGAGGCTCAAATGGGAAGCAGCAGATATCTCATTACATCACATTGGATGGGATGGGCCTGGGAGCTTACTCTGTCTGTCTGTCTGTCTGTCTGTCTGTCTGTCTGTCTGTCTGTGCGTGTGTGTGCGTGTGTGCGTGCGTGCGTGCGTGCGTGCGTCCACACTACCAGCATGAACTCCGTCTAAATGAACACTGTTGGGGATTGTGACTCTTTGGTCTGTGACCTCCACGCTGGGCATGCTCTAGTGACAGCACACACACAGGAACAAAATATATTCACACACACACACACACACACACACACACACACACACACACACACACACACACACACACACACACACACACACCCACGTGCACCCAAACTTTTCCTCATACCCTCAGCGCAACACAGAGGGGTCTAAGGTGGGACGGTGTGAATGGTTGAAGGACAGACTTAGCATTAAAACTGTAAATAATGACATTAGCCTCTTCCTCTCCCTCACTCTCTTTCTCTCGCTCGTCCCCACAGTCTCTTTCTGTGTCTGGGATTAGTGGGTATTACTTGCTCTGCAGAGCGAGGAGAATGAGACAGGTCTTACTGCCAGATCCCAGATTGGGAGAGCAGGGAAAATATTCCCTCATAATAACCCCTCTTTATTAAATCTAGCCGGAGGACACGCAGCGGCCTGTTTTGCCCCCCTGAGCCCGTCATCTGTATCGCTTGCCAACAGTTGTTTCTCCATAATGCTTCGTTTTTTTTCTGAATAAGTCATTGTCAACATGTTGATTGAAAGGTAATTAGATCATAGGCAATCCTATAAAATGGGAAGGATTATTGCTATGAATGGGATTATTTTGAATACGAGTTTCATCCCAGCATAAATCAGAATTGAGTTTCCTTGGAATTCATGTGAATTACAATTTCAAATTCAATCAGCAGTATACATCAGTCTTTCATAGATTGAGGCCTCTCTAACCTAACTTCAGATAGACTCAGCCTATCAGGGATGTTCTCTTTATACCACAACATGTAACTAACCTGTTGCCGCTTAACCTCATTAACTGTGAGCATTTCACAACTTTGTTTTTCTTCTGATGCCAATGTGCCAACTTTATTGAAACATGACTTCGGCTTTAAATTGAAACGAGGCATATCATTGGGCATATATTTTAATTGGCATAATGATAGTTATTATAATGTGATCACCATCATAATTATTATAACTGTAGTTAATCAATCCAAGGTTTATCATCTGTTTGATTGGTTGTTTGCAGTCAGTGGCTGGGTAGAGAATGACCCGCCATATTGAGCAGCATATTATCTTGTTTTTCTTACAGTCTTGGAGTCAAATTCCATTAGTATAAAGACTGTGAGGGCACTTCTTTTTTTTAATTTATGTAGCCCCATCTGCAGTCAGTTGTGAGGTAAAAAAAAAAAACATATTGGTAGTTTAAAAACTTGGTTGTGGCTCCCTCAAAAAGCTCTGATGGTTGCTTCCTTATTGGCCATCTGCCTGTGTGTACAGTGATTTGATTACCAGGGAGCTTCATTAGGAGAGAGAGAGAGAGAGAGAGGCCTCGCTGGTAGCTCCCATGTCCTGGGCTTGAGTATAGAGTTACATTTACACGGAAGAGGCTTCATTGATTAGCCATCTGCCTGGGAAGGTGGGGGGGGGGGGCGGTTGTGGCCTCACACAGTGCTATCACGGTCACCTCTGGGGACTGAGAGCTGAGGAAGTTGTATGTGCACAGTTATGGGTTAGTTCTTGCTGTCCCCCAGTGCATCCTTGCCTTAATATTCCATCTTTCTCGGTCAACAAAGCAGTGATAATTTGAGCTTCGATTTGAAAAAAAAATGGGGGGGGGGAACTGTCGATCAACAGACCAGCACATGACTTCAAATAAAGCAGCTCCTACTGATGACTGCCGAGGGCATAAAGATGGATTTATACGTGTTATTTCTCTTGCATGTTAAGGAGTTTCCTCGCAGCCTGACTTCTAAATCTGTTCCTCTCCTGTTTTTCTCCACCTGTCGTGACTTAATCTGCACAGATTTTGCGTCAGCAGCCGTGTGTTTGTTTGACAGACGTGCAAAACTGACCTGTCCAGTGGAGCCAGTCGGGAAGGTGTGGGATCTTTGCATCAACATACCTCCGCTGTGTCAGCCTTGGCCTCTGTTAAAGCCGACTAACAGAGCCGATCACGGCTTTGATTACATTTGATCAGCCTCTCTGTCAGCACCGCTCCCTGTTGAATGTAAGCATGATGAATGGCTCTTTTAATTGTGCCTCATTGATAAGTGCTCTGAGGACTTTGTTATGCAACACCGCCAATTTAGTAACAGCGATACACTCTAGTGCCTTATTAATTCTCTCCCGTCTGGCCTCAGCACTTTGTAGTTAAAACAACTCTTTCTGTGTTTGTGGGCAGACTAGGCATCAATACCTCTTTTTGAGAGTGAGAGCAAAACCGTTTAAAAAAAAAGCAAGAACTTCTATTATTATTAACCGTGATGTGTCTTAAGTCTTTGGTGTCCTTCATGCATCAACTGTTTAAAAACAATACAATATCTCTCCTGATTTACTACCCTGTTTCTACAGATGTGTTAGAGATGGTGTGTAACTATGTTACAGCAGGGCTTATGTGTTTATCATTATCATTTGTGATGAGGGGATATTAGATGATGAATCCTCATCCTGCCTCTCTGTGACAGTCTGGCTCGGGCTCGTCTCTGCTGGTGAGCATCTCGGTGAGAACATTTGCATACATATTGTCTCACACCTTAAGATAGACTCCCTCTTTCTCTCACCCACTCTTACCTCATATCTAGCCTTTTCCGAAGCATCTTAAAAGTTCATTTAATGAAGAAAGGAGGAAATGAAAGACGCAGGTAAGGAGAGGCTTTTTGAAAAGACGAGGATACATAAAGGAACAGTTGTAGGTGGTCGACTGAGACACCTGTAGCCCGTTTGGTGAGCCGGTGTTTATGTGGGTCATTCACTGGGGAGCTGTTGTTGTGGCCTTTGTTGGTTTGCTGTTCCCACTGGCTTTGCCTGAGGGACATGCATTTACTGGTCCACCTGTGGGTTTTACTATTTCCCAGGTGTTAACCTCTGTGGTCTAGGTCATTAGAAAAAGAGAAACACAAATGTTTAGATAAATAAATAAATGATCTATCAACTCAAGAAATGAACTACGAGTAGCTAAGATCCCTTATTTCAAGGGTAAAATGCATGATACACAACAGTTGTTAACCCTTTTTAAAACATCTGTTTCACATCAGGCTGTAGGTTTGGAGCCGTGTGCACTTAAAGTATATATTTAAGTAGGCAATGTCTTAGTTCTGTTTATGGTGGCATAAATTGTCTATTTCATGGTCAATTGGCTGTATCAGAGATTTGTTGCAAACTAGCTCAGTTTTCTCTTTAACAAATGTGCTAATAATAATAAAAAAGATATTGCTTTCCAATAGAACTGAAAAATGAAAAAAGAAACATCTCAAATGTTTCTGAAAGTGTATCTTTCAAAAGATGGTTAGACCCTCGTGTCGGAGTTATCTAATTATTTACTGTTCTTTTTTTCTCACTTCCTTCCTCCCATCAGCCCATCAGTTACTCAGGCTGACATATGTTTCTCTGGCTGGTCTGTCACCAGGCCTGTAGTGCTGCGTGTCTCTGTTGCTGCTGGTAGTTGTTCTTCTGGTTCTTCAGACAGAGGATAAGGAAAAGAGGAAATGAGCATATGAGCAGGAAGGACAGGAGACAGGAAACAATAATATATACCAGTATATATATTTTTTTAACTTTTTACATAAAAGCAACAGAAACCGCCAAGTCCTTCCAACCATCCAGATATCAGCAGCAGACAGACAAAGTACGTTTCTGTTGAAGCAATTAGCAGCTAAGAGAAAAACTGAACTAATAGAAGTATTAGTATTAAAGTGGCCCTCTGTCTGCTGACTGCAAAACAGGGAACTCTGTCCTGACAACGGTGCCTCGTTACTGTTTTAAGATGATAATAACATATCAGCTTCACACAGCGCTCTTTCATGTGCAGCCCCTCACTCTGACATCTCTCCATTAGTGACAATGTCCTTACGATCCTGTTTGTGCATGTGTGTGTATTTCAGCCTGTGTGTGTGTGTGTAACATGACTCAACAATAGAGTGTAAAAGTGAATTCCCCCTAGAAGGATTATTAAAGGGTATCTTTGATGTCATGTTGTTGGAATGTTAAAATAATTAAAATAATAAAAAATGAATTTAAAATACCTTAAAATGTTTTCTTTAATAAAAACTCCACTATAATTTGTATGGTACCACTTAAATACAAAATCAATCAATCCAAAGAGTGCAAATAAAACGAATAGAGAGTAGTAGCAGAGGGGGCCGATGGGTTCAAAGAGTTTGCCAAGGCCACATCTATTGAGTTGCTGGACATAAATATAAAAACTGCTGCAGTGATTTAGACGAAATGTTGTAGAGCGGAAAAGGTAACATTCCTTATTTTCTTCAACAAAACATTTCCTCTTTGAATCAATCCATCCAGACAAAATGTAGTCTTCCCACAAACATTTCTTCTGTTTGAAATGAGTTGTGTATAATCATCATTTGCAGTCGGGCTTGATATTTACCGTGGGATTACAGGGTGAGGTTACAGGAGGTGACAGTCAGAGTCGGGGACAAAGGTGACAAGGGGGCCACAAACCCTTCAATCCCAGCATGCGGGTGTCTCTGCTGAGATTTATGGGTAATCTGGGAGTTGGACCTTGCACCTCTCTGTCAGCCTCTCTCTATTTATCCTTCTCTTGAAAACATTTAATTTTCTTACAGTTAGATTAATACAAGTCAGGCCACAGTTGACAGGAAGTGGCGCTTGTTAAGACTAATAAGAGGTGAAGTTAACGCGTTGTCTTTGAACGCTTCACTCTGCATATGGCTGCTGATATGTGTTTATCTTCGCTGCCTTGTCGGGGGCTCGAGATGTTTTCCAACATTTTTGATTTCATAAGAGACCTTTATAAAAGTCTGGTTTTCTGATGTAGACAGACAGAGGAGAGAAAAGGCAGACGGGCGCTCAGACAGGTCAGTTTCAGACTAGATGAGACCCGCTGTAAGCCTCATATCATCCTGGCTTTGCTGCCTTATTGGACACTAAGGCTCTCCAGTTTACCCTGAGCTCTCTGACCACGAAGCAAAAGGGAGAGCGAGAGAGAGAGAGAGAGAGAGAGAGAGAGTTTGGGGACGTGATTGATCTTTGCCGACAAAATTACCTCTGTGGATGGTTGTGATTGGATTATTGTGTTTTTAAGTTGTGTTTGTGGTGTTTGCATGAGCTTTTCTTCTTTGCTGTCATTATTGATGCAACAAGAGGATCTCCACAGCCTCACTCGATTTAGAGTCATTTACAAAACTGTGCATACAGGAGGGTGAATCCTGTAAGTTTCATATCACAACAGACCTTATTTGATCTGGCGGCCTCGCATTCTGCAGCCCTGCATACATTACAGGTATACTAAATATTCAGGGTATTGGATATAGTGAAACTCACAGTCAATGCTTGGACACTCAAAACATCCCATCAGCATTATAGAAATCATGTTTATAAATAAACAGCCTTAACCTAAAGCAGTTATTAATAAAGTGGCAAAGTTCAGCGCTTGATGTATGAATAATTATCGTGGTCTTTAGGGAGTTGTCCGTGTAAAATTAGATCGCTGATTGCCAATCTAAATAATTAACGGCGGTATGATTATAGGAAGCGTAGTTCAGTATGTGCTCCACACTCTGTAGCCTTTACAGCTGTCATATGGCAGCTTAGAAATAATGAGCCTTCAGTACGGGGACATTGTGTGGGACAGCGTGGCATGTTGTTACCTGCCCAGATGCTAGCAGCGGTGTTAACAGTCCGCCGGCCTGAGCCACTCATCACCATGACAGCCCATAAAGCTGTCACAGCGGAGACAAAATGTCCATGCCCTGAGCTATGTGACCGAGACGTGTCTGTAAGTAAATTAGTTCACATGTGAGGATAACTGTGCCTCCCTGTGGACAGCCAGCCTTGAACTCAGGTGAGCACTAATGAGTTCAAGTCCCACATACCTCCCCCCCCCCCCCCCCCCCCCAACCCACAACCTGCCTACTGCCTAAGCAACACGACGTCACAATAATATCCAAAATGCACAATAACAACACATGTTTGTATCACTGCTGAGGGAAGTGTGTAGGCAGACACCCTCACTGTCACTTGAGTACAGTCATTTTATATTATGAATAAAAAATGGATATCACTCGTTTATAATAGACAAATTCTTAATTGTCACGTTTTAAACAAGCCAACAGATTTGTCAGTAAGCCTCAACATCTTTTCAACAAATGCACCAAATAATCTCACATTTTTCCCGAAGCCAGGACTTTTCCTACTCATACTGTAAATATAAAGTTCTTCTTAACTTCTCTTCTCAATCTAGCCTCCACTTTATTGTGTAAGACTTAACAATGTGTGTTGTGTTAAAGTCATTCTTGGCTTTACCTTTAACTGGGTGTCTGGACTTGTTGGTAAAAGCTGATGTTTGCTTAAAAAAAAAAAGGACTAGTCTGTTCGACATTGGTCACGCCTGACCTCGCCATCTCAGTAGTGAGTAGTAAATGGTCAAAAATGACTTTGATTGGATCATTGCTGTGTTTATTGTCTGACTTAGCTATTTTAGTTCTTTTATTCTATTTTAAAAGGCAAACTGGCCATGGCTGTTAAACAGCATACTGCCAGCCAACCAACCCTGTTAAATAAATGTATCATCACCATGTGGTTATGTGTGTGTTTCTGTGTGAGTGTGAGTATTTACAAAATGACACCGTGTAATTCACTGTATTTTAATTCCTCCATATACTGCATTGAATGAGTCGACATTGATGCACACGATAACATCCACAGGGCTCCGTGTTACAAATAGGTTGTGTGGCTCTTCATTTTGTTGGACGTCATAATGAACAATCTTTTAAATGCAAACTCATCCAAATTAGAGCCCTTATCGAAATGTTAGCCATCTGACGTTACTTTGCATTTTCATATCAGGGGAAATAGCTTGTAGCATATGCCACATAAGGAAAAGAGTACTGTTATTTCAGCTGAATAGTACATCTTAATGTAAATATTAAACCTCTAAAATATTTTTTTTTTATTGGCCACATAAATCCTGTATCAGTCAGGCTCTCATCTTAGGAAGACTGCTCCTGAATTTCTCCTGACTTGACTGTTCACATATGCATCTCACAGCGGGGGACTATTCCTGTCATGTGATGGGGCGGACTCTTCAGGCAAGACGTGACGTAAAAAAGACGACGCAGAAGTAGCGGACGAAGGCAATAGAGTCTGCTACACGATGATATTATGGGAATATTTGCCTTTATATCAATTTTACTCGAGTTTGACGGAATCACAATATCAACAAAATAGTGGAGAACAACATACAGTCTTTGCAGCGTACAATAGTCACAGGATATAAATGTCAACACCCTCTCCCACTCCCTCCAGGTGAATTCTCTGGATAATATCCTGCTGCGTTCTCATATCAGCTCACTTGGACTTGTCGCTGAAAAAGTACTAGGGGGCACGGCAGGAGAAACTCCAGGTGAAGTCTGATTGAAAAATTCTGCTCTTTGCTTTCGCACATACTGCAAATATTGGGAGATATTTAAGGAGTTTTCCGCAAGTGTGACAGCACTGATACAGTGCAGAGGAGAGTGAAGAGCAGTGTCATGTGCCACACCTGGCTGCCTAAAAGTCACCTTTAACCAGAGCAGTAAGTTGTGGCATGACCCGAATTATCATCACCACTCTCTCTCTGTCTTGTTGTAGTTTATGTCCTGTCCTTTCTCCCCCTCACCCTCTCTTCCCCACCTTGTTTTTGGTGGGCAACGAGACATTCTTGACATTTTGCAAAGGTTGAAAGACAAAGAACCTTTGTCTCCTAATAAGGCCACGATCCATACCCCACCTGAATGAGAAAACCTGTAGGGAGAGGACGGTGTGTGGAGGGAGGGGGGAGGGGGGGTGTTTGTATGAGATGGTAGAGATGGAGGGACAGTGTACATGGGGAAACAGATGACTGCATATTTAAATGTAGACTGTGACTGGGTGTAAAGAAAACTTTCATTAGTAGAGGACAAGAAGGTTTTTGAGTTGGAATTTTGGGGGCTGAAATTCATTACACCAGGGTCTAAATGAGTGTCGGGAATTGCTCATAAAGTATTAAATTCCCGCAAGTCTAGCACTCATGCGGTAAAATGCCACACATGTTAACAATAGTGTTTGCAATGCCCCTGTATGTTACACAGCAAACATTTTCATAGATGTGTATCCGTTAGACATTAGTCTGGATCACTTGTGCACCAGCTCTCTCTCTCCCTTACAAACATGTATTTAAGCAGGTGTGCAGGGAAAAGGGGAGGAGACTGTGTCACTACGGACTTTTCCACGCATAGACTATAAGGTGCGCCAGCCTAGGTGTATTTATAAGTTTACAAGTACAAACTGAGCATTGTAGGAGAGGGGGCGGGACAAGCTGTGTGTATTAAGAGAGGAGGATTAGCATGTGTGTGTATGAATGATATAAGTGAATAGAAGCATGGTGAGCAGATTAAAGCTGCTTGTGAACAAACTCTGGAATTAGTTGGAGAACAAACAAAATTAACCAAAAGCATAACTTTTCCTATTACAAACATGTTGATGAATTTCTTAGATGATTAGCATTCTGCTTTATTTGTTGAATGGCTATACCAGATGTAGTTTGCATGGGAAACTTAATATTGGTATATACAATAAAATACAATATAATTCCTATTCCTGTGCTGTGCTTTGGTCAAACTATAACGTGAACCAAGCACCAGAGGAGGTTTGCGACCCCGGATAAACCAGCTCTCTCAGAACGCTCCGTTTTGGTGTGTGTGTCTTTAAATGCAATCAGTTTTCCTGGTTTTCCTTTCACTCCTTCGCAAGGGAGAATAATAATGGCAGACCTGACGTCACAAGGAGAGCAAATTTTAAACAGAGCATTTTTCTCTGTGTTGTAAGACTTATGCATACTACAAACAAAGTGAGATGGGTTTATTTCACATGTTGTGGGTCAGTAGGCACTCAGGATACCCAAATATATGTTCAGAAACACTGGATTTTTCATAATATGTCCCCTTACAGGAATATATTCCTCGTGCCATCACACTGACACAAGATGAACACAAAAATGATGCAAAGATAAATACAGATACAGTTCTGCAGGATGCTCTTCAGGAGCATGCTATCCTTGATCGCTGCTACAGCTTGAAGCGGAGCTCACAACACTCAAGGTCCTGCTGGTCTCTGCTCATCTTTCGCTCTCATCCATCACACCCCTCAGCTCTACCTCTCACCTCCCTCATCGCCACCCTCAATCGCTCTTGCACCCGTTTCCTCCACAGTGTTTCTCTGAAAAACCTTGCTCCCACACAGCTGAAGCAGGGAAAGCTTAACATTCAAGCAAAGGGTAAGCAAGGACAGAGGCGCAATGAGATTTCAATCATTAGAGCTCGCCACCTGGTCAAGCTTCTTCCAACTTTAGTTCACTCACTTCTTGTTTTGTACTTTGCCGCGGCTTTGAGTTATGTCTCCATTATTCCTTCTACTTAACATACAGCTGTGGCCCCATGTTATGCAATGTCCCCACATTGTCTCATTGACTCTTTTCAAGGTACTGCAATTTTGTGAAAGAGCAGAGTTAAAAGTGAGAACACAACCGTGTTTGTTTTGTGTTTTCTCTGCACATTACATAAGCAAAAAGAAAGGTAAAAATATCTGGACCTGTCTTTAAAAGCAGATGGTGTGGTTATGACATCAGGCTCGTTAAATGTAACTAGGAAGAGACGAGGGCTGTTGTGAAGTACAGAGCTTTAAATACAGCTTTCTTTACTAACAAGGAGAAGAAATGTTCAGTGTGTAAGCCAAAGTAAGCGCAGCAAAAATCTTTAAATTCTCACATCGTCTTCCTCTGAATGATTCTCCTTCTTTGCCCCCTCACTTCTCCTGCTCCTCTCTCTATCAGTCTGTGTGGGTATTCTGTCACTCACTGGAATGTGGGCAGATATGGGATCATATTCAGACTTCAACATCCATTCTGCTCGCGACTCAGGAGCCAATATTAGCCACGCGGTCGTTGTTTTACCCATGAGCCCGTTGCCTTGGAAACGTTGCATAAGAGGGAGTGGGAAAGCGGGATGCCCCTTGCTGATTGGGAGACAAGGTGGCAGATCCTCTCTCTCTTTTCTTCTCTCCCCTTGTTTTCACTGTATCTTCCATTTTGTTTCCACTAACCGGCTTGTTTTAAGAGTATTTGTCAAACACGGACGCTCAAACTGCCCCCTCATGCCACGTGTTGATTTAATTCACCACTGCACACCTCCAAACAAAGCTCCACCGCCAAAAAACAGCAGATCCATTACAGTTGGACAGCCCTGCAACTAAATTAAAGCTCCTGCTGAAACAGTGATTTATAGCCCAATTACGAATGTTTTCGCACTCCTCACATATGAGGGCCGGCACACACACTCAGTCACACACGCGCGCCGCTCCTTCCGCTGTGTTGTGTGTCATCCTTGGCTGTGGGAGGCCTTTGATGGAATCAGGGAGGGTTGCACTTTGTTGAATCGACTGAGACTACATGTTTAAGATTATATGACTTGGCCCTCCATGGCTTCCATACAATCATGATAGGTCTCTGTCCACATACCAGAGAGAGAGAGAGAGAGAGAGAGAGAGAGAGAGAGAGAGAGGAGGGGTATGATGAGGGAGACAGCGAGTGAGGGAAGGATGGCCTTGGCTCTGGAGAAACGATGATTTATCTTCTGTATCCTCACTGACTCCAAGTCTTTGCCAAGAAAAAAAAAATAAAGAAACGCTTACACTTAATACAGTCATTTAGGAGTCTGGCCTGCAGAAAATAACATAAAAACAATTTGTCTGACTCAACAGTGAAGGCAAAAACAGAGATATGATTAGCGATCTGGGATACTGTAGTTTGCTGCTTTCCAAAACAAAACAAAAAAATGGTTTCTTGTATATTTTGCTTTTTTTTTTTTCCCAGCATGTAGCAAGCCAAGAAAAGAGCAGGGTGGGCATGTCCTAATCCATGTGTATAGCAAGCACCATCTGCTGCCTTTATTCAGATGGGAGTAGAAATAGTTGGTTGATTAGGAGAGGATCTGTGTAGGATAGCCGCACCCGTTACGGCCGGATACTAGGCACACACGTGCTCCATTCTGTCAATTTGTATCTTGGAAAGCAGAGGAAGACATGCAGACATGTACATGCTGGATCTTAAAGAAGTACATGATGTGAACAATAAAAATGTTCAGAACGCTCTGACTTTAAAGATGGATCCAGACTCGGGCGGACCACTTGAAGTGGTTTAAATAAATAAATAAAAAAAGATGAATAAAAAATATGGGCTAGGTTACGTAACGGTAAAGACATGGGACATTACAAGGACAGTGCTGAATGTCAAAAACTCTTTGTGCAAGCTCAAACATGTTTGATCTCTGCAAAG
This sequence comes from Labrus mixtus, assembly GCF_963584025.1. Classification (NCBI taxonomy): domain Eukaryota; kingdom Metazoa; phylum Chordata; class Actinopteri; order Labriformes; family Labridae; genus Labrus; species Labrus mixtus. The sequence goes on along the minus strand of NC_083621.1, from coordinate 8,060,566 downwards.
CAAAGAGCTATCCAATTTAATATAATGCACAGGACATACGATGCACCTGTTCAAAACCTTCAAAAATGTAATAATAAACGTTTACATGTTTCCCAGAAATGTGAAAGTACAAATGCAGATCGTACGCACGTGCTGTGTCACTGTCCAATGATTAGAGAGTTCAGGAATGAAGTCATCAAACTACCTCAGTAATTATAGAATAGAAGATTCCACTGCAGGACCCTAAATTGTGGATCATTGGAGGCTTTCAGTCACTAAATAAACTAAATCAAAAACACACAAGTATTTTATTTAACTTATCAGTACTGTGGGTACAAAATGCATATTGTTACAGTTGAAGAC